>NW_026646539.1:0-296000 GCF_949987535.1 Balaenoptera acutorostrata | reverse complement strand
AAGGAAACCTGCGCACTCTTCTTCTTTTTTTTTAACCTTTCATTATGAAAAATTTCAAACATATACAAAAGTATAAAGAATCCCCATCACCAGATTCAATAATTATCAACTTACGGACAATCCTGTTCCACGTATAAGCCCCCTACTGCCCTCTTCATCTCTTTGGAGCAAATCTCAGACCTTACATGTTTTCATCTATAAATATTTCAGTGTGCATTTCTAAAAGATATGCCCTCTTTCAAAAACATTACCACACTTAAAAAATGAAAAATTTCTTAATATCAAATACTGAGTGTTCAAGTATCTCTGTCTCACAAAGCCTGTTTTTCACAGTATTTGTTTGAATTAGGGTCCAAATAAGGTCCATACATTCTGCACTCTTACTCAAGCCATTATAAATACTACCTCTGAGACAACTGCTGGAAGCAGTGAGAAAACGAGAACAGTGAAATTAGATAGTGCTTTTTCCTTCTTTAAAATTTTCATGCCTTAAAAATTGCTCTGGTGTAAATTTTACTTGAATTAATTTCCATTTATCTTAAATTCTTCAGTGCATTTCATTGCCAAATGTCAGTTTGTCTTTGAAGAGTATGCTTCAGTCAACTTGGTGTGATAGTCATTCTGCTCTACATTTTTCTCTAGGTCTGTATGGGTAGAGGGATGCAAATAATCTAAGGTGAGTTTATATTTTATAGTTCAACATTTTAACACAAGCTGCAAAACTTTTATGCACAAGATTTGGAGAAAAGCTTCCTTCACATCAACCACACAGCGGTGGGTAAGGGCAGGTTACACAGTGGTCGGTGAGGACAGGTTCTGCAGATGGGCCCACACTGTTCCTCTCCGAGGCTCTAGGAGCAAAACCCACTAAGAGTAGGGCTAGTTGAGGCTCATTTCCTTTCAGCAAGAGAAAACATAAAAAACTCACTCCAGTTGTCTGGGACCTTGAGCGGCTTTGTGAATCCATGCTGGTGGTATTTCTAATATATATATATATATAAATCACCCCCATACACACAAATAACAATACAGAATTTTAAATATTAGAAAGAACATCTTTTCACTGCTATGATACTTTCTAAAGGACAACTTAGAGAACTCTTACTGATTTTAAAGAAAAAATGGAAGGCAAATTTAACTGTTTCTAGAGAAGAAACACTGAAAGCTGGGATCAAATGTTACCGTGTAAACAGAACACAAATTCTATGATTAGCCACTGAGTTCCAAGGGAAGATGGGGACCCTGGTCTGGCTGACCCAATCCTCTGTGGGCTCAGTGAAGTGACAGACACCAAAGCTGCACCCTGCACATCGATGAGGAACACTGTCTTGTGCCCATGAAACCTGCCCAGCAGGATGGAACTGCATGGTTACTATATGAAGGAATGTTCCAAAAAAGCAGAGCTTACATCGATTCCAAAATGTTCAGTGACTCCTCGGCCGTGCTCCCCCAGGACTCCAAACGAAAGGCTTTCCTCCAGAAAGATCCTTGCTTTATATCTGTATTTTAACTTAACCTAAGTGGTAAATAAACACAACTTTAAAATACTGAAAATTCATAAAATTCGTATTTGTGAATCTGCCTACTTGCTAAAATTTATTTGTAACCTCCAAATCAATACTTAGGGCATATGTGCAGGGTGGTGAAAAACTTTGAGTCACCTGAAATGCACCTTCCCAGCTGAGGTAACAGGCTACTGCTTCAGCTTATTTATACTGCAAACAAGTGTCCTTCTCACATTCTGTTTACTGCCACATTTTTCGCATTTTGTGCTTTTCGTTGTGATTCTGTTGTTCACAACGGCCCCCAAGCACAGCGCTGAAGTTCGGCCCAGAGGGCCTCAGCGCAAGAAGGCTGTGATGTGCCGTACGGAAAACATGCGTGTGTCACATAAACTGCACTCAGGCCGGAGTTAGAGCACTGCCGGCTGTGAGTTCAATATGGCTACGTCAACGATGTACACTAAATAAGGTGTCTTTACACAGAAACACATATAAAACACGGTTATGTATTGAGTAACTGATGAAAACGTGGTGACTAGAGGGTTGCAGAAAACTAACTCTGTATTTGCCCTAGGAGCAAAAGTTCAGTATTTGGTAATTCAGTATTTGCAGCAGGTTTATAGAACATAAATATATATATATATATATATACACACACACACACACACACACTCACACATACACACATATACACACACACTTTATAGAACATAACTACCATGAATAATGAAAATTAACTGTACTTTAGATGCTCTAAAATGATTCAATTTAACTCAGTAATATAGACAGCACAATGCCAATTTTTAAAGAAGGAACTGTTAAGACACTATGAGTATAGACATGTAATCTATCTGTTAAATACTGGTCTGATTATACATAAAAACTCCTAGGGAAATATTGTAAATATTCTTCCCTCAGAGGCACTATTCCAATTTAGATTCATTTTTTTAATCCAGAAAAAGTTTTCATTAATATGTTTTTTAATCTTTTTTTTTCCCCTTTGTTTTCCAGCTTATAAGAAAGTCCTTTCCCATCTAAGGTTTAGATGCATATTTATCTATATGTTCTTCTAATTATTTCATAAATTTTTTGGTTTATACATTGGGAGGCTGAACATATGTACAGATTTTTTCCCCCTAGTGTTTAATTGATTTACCCCTTTATGATATGTATGTAATAAGTTTCACAGCTGAATTAAAATACAGTGATTATCAACCACTAAATTTTTTTTAATTAATTAATTTATTTATTTATTTATTCATTTATCACTTTTGGCTGCGTTGGGTGTTCGTTGCTGCACACGGGCTCTCCCTAGCTGCGGCGAGTGGGGGCCATTCCTCATTGCGGTGTGCAGGCCCCTCACTGCAGTGGCCTCTCTTGCTGCAGAGCACGTGCTCTAGGCGCCCAGGCTTCTGTAGTTGTGGCGCCCTGGCCTAGCTGCTCTGCAGCATGTGGGATCTTCCCGGACCAGGGCTCGAACCCATGTCCCCTGCATTGGCAGGCGGATTCCCAACCACTGTGCCACCAGGGATGTCCCTCAACCACTAAATTTTTATATATATAACATGAGAAGTTGGGCTCTTAAATCTTTCCATGACTCATGTAATCTTCTCTTGTGCCAGAATCATAATTTTAATTATTAAATGTTTAATTACTATGATTTTTTCCACTGAAACTATAGAAATAATGCACAGAAATATATAAGATGGGTTGATGTCTCATATCATGCGTCTGATAATTTATTTTTTAACCATCAAGATTTTACAGGCTAGGGCTTCCCTGGTGGCGCAGTGGTTGACAATCTGCCTGCCAATGCAGGGGACACGGGTTTGAGCCCTGAGTTGGGAAGATCCCAAATACCGCGGAGCAACTGGGCCCGTGAGCCACAACTACTGAGCCTGCGCGTCTGGAGCCTGTGCTCCACAACAAGAGAGGCCGCGACACTGAGAGGCCCGCACACCGCGATGAAGAGTGGTCCCCGCTTGCCACAACTAGAGAAAGCCCTCGCACAGAAACGAAGAACCAACACAGCCAAAAATAAATAAATAAATAAATAAATAAGCTTTCATTAAAAAAAAAAAAAGATTTTACAGGCTAATCTTGTGAATCAACATCAAATTGGGAGAGGGGTCCTCACTGGGCTTTTACCTGAATTTTCATTAACAATGAACAAACTAATTTGGGGAGAATTACATCTTTTCAATACTAATTCTTTCCCATCCATTAATAAGAGGTATTATATGAGTGAGATAGTCTCTAAAAACCATGTTTTAGAAAATATTTAATAATATTATCACAGTACTGGAACACAAACAGACAGGTAAAACAAAACAGGAATCCTTTTGTCAAACCCTAATTTGTATACTGTAATTTTACATACTCAGTACTTTAGGTACTTGATCTGTTCCTACACTTTACATTTTGTTTCACTGGCTGGATATTTGCCCATCAGTACTGATTTATTATTGTACCCCTGTAACATACAGTTGTAACATCTTGTGGCCGACTATCTCTCCCCTACATTATTCTATCAGTCTTTGACACTCACAAGAGGAAGGAGAGGAAAACAAATCTCTTTTATTGACATTTAGGATGTATCTAGATTTCCTCAAGAAATAGTGAAAAACTTAAAAAAATAAGATATGAAACCTTTATTTTGAATCCCTATTCAATTGATGGACTCAGAGATTCAGATTTTAATGGTCAAATGCAATGGTGGTTTATTACAGGAAAATCAGTGTAATACACCATACTAATAGAATGAAGGATAACCACATGATTAACTCAACTGATGCAGAAAAAGCATCTGACAAACCCCAAACCTCTCATGAGAGAAGCATTCAACAAATAAGAAATAGGAGGGAACTTCCTCAACTTGATAAAGGGCATTTATGGAAAACCCACAGCTAAAATCACACTCAATGGTGATGGCCTGAAAGCTTTCCCTTTAAAGAGCAGGAAGGACACTCACTCTTGTCACTTCTAGTCAACACTGTACTGGAAGTTCTAGCCAGAGCAATCAGGCAAGAAAAAAAAAAGAAAAGCATCCATCCTTGGAAAGGAAGAAGCAAAACTAGCTCTATTCACAGATGACATGATCTTATATACAGAATAAGATCCACAAAAATACTGTTTCAGCTAATAAACAAGTTCAGCAAAAGTTGAATGATGCAAGATCAATACACAAAAGTCATCTGTATTTCTATAATTAGTAGTGAACAATCCAAAAAGGAAATTAAGAAAACAATTCCATCTATAATAGCATCAAAAAGAATAAAATACTTAGCATCAAAAAGAATACAATACTTAGGAATAAATTTAACCAAAGAGGTACCAGACTTTACAGTAAAAGCCACAAACAATACTGAAAGAAATTGAAGAAAACTGAAATAAATGGAAATACATTCCATGTTCATCAATGAGAAGACTCAGTATCATTAAGATGGCAATACTTCCCAGAGCAATCTAAATATTCACTACAATCCCTATAAAAAATCTCAATGCCATTTTTTACAGAAATGGAAAAGCTGATCCTAACATTCAAATGGAATTTCAAGGGACGCCAAATAACCAAAACAATCTTGAAAAAGAACAAAAATGGAGAACTCACGTCTTGATTTCAAAGTTTACCACAAAGCTACATGAATTAAGTAATTAAGCATGGTACTGGCATAAGGCTAGACATATAGACAAATGGAATAGAACTGAGAGTCCAGAAATAAACCCATATACCTACAGTCAACTGATTTCAACAAGGGTGCCAAGACCATTCAATGGGAAAACAATAGTTTCTTCAACAAATGGTACAGGGACAAATGGATAACCACATGCAAAAGAATGAAGTTGAATCCCTCTCTCACAGAATATACAAAAATTAAGTCAAAATGGATCAAGGACCTAAAATAAGAGCTAAAACTATAAAAACCTCAGAAGAAAACATAGGGGTGTATCTTCATACCCTGGATTTGGCAATGTATTTCTTAGATATGACACTAAAAGCACAAGCAACAACAAAAAACTAGATAAATTGGACTTTGCCAAAATTAAAAACTTTTGTGCATCAAAGGACACTATCAAAGAAATGAAAAGACAACCTATAGAATGAGAGAAAATATTTGCAAATCACATACCTGATTAAGGGTCTAGTACCCAGAATACATAAAGAACTTTACAAAAAGACACCCCAGTTTAAAAATGGGCAAAGGACTTCTAGAGGCATTTCTCCAAAGATATACAAATGGCCAACACAAGAAAAGTGGCTCAACATCATTAGTCATTCAAGAAATGCAAATCAGAAATGCAAATATACTTCACACCTACTAGAATGGCAAAAATTAAAAAAAAAAAAAAGTATACATTGGTAAGGATGTGGAGAAACTGAAACCCTCCTCCATTGCTGGTGGGAATGTAAAATGGTACAAGCCACTGTGGAAAACAGTATGGCAGTTCCTCAGTAAGTTAAAAATAGAATTACCACATGATCCAACAATTACATTGCTAGGCACATACATAAAAGAGTTGAAAACAGGGATTCAAACAAATACTTGTACATGAATGTTCACAGCAGCACTATTCACAAATGCCAAAAGGTGAAGCAATCCAAATATCTGTTAACAAAAAAACCAAAATGTGATACACCCACACAATGGAATATTACTTAGCTTTAAAAAGGAATGAAGCGAAGAGTAGCCCCTGCTTGCCAAAACTAGAGAAAGCCCGCGCACAGCAACGAAGACCCAACGCAGTCAAAAATAAATAAATTTTAAAAAAAAGAAGAAAAAAGGAATGAAGTACTGATAAATGATGCCACAAATTGGATAAACAATGAAAACATTATAAGTGAGTGAAGCCATAGTCATATATTATATGATTCCATTTATCAGAAATATCCAGAATAGGTAAATCCATATAGACAGAAAGCAGACTGGTGGGGGCTAGGGGCAAGGAAAAATGCGAAGTGATTGCTTAATGGGTACTGGGTCTTCTTTGGGAGTGACAAAAAGGTTTTACAACTAGCTAGTTGATGAGTGTACAACGCTGTGCACGTACTAAATGCCACTGAACTCTACACTCTAAAATGGCTAGTTTTATGTTATGTGAATTTCACCTAAAAAAAAAAAATCTCAATAGTCATGGTTTCTAAAGACAGTGTATTGTATCCCCTTTTAAAAAGCTGAGTTTTACAAAATACATATTATATGATTTCATTTATATGAAATTCTACAAAAAGCAAAACTACAGGAACAGAAAGCAGATCAACTTGGCTTGCGGCCAGGAATGGGGTACTGATTACAAAGGGGCATGAGGGACTTCTGGTGACAGAAATGTTTTATATCTTGACTATGGTGATGGTGATAGGGGAGTATACATCTGCCAAAACTTATCAAACTGTACTCTTAAAGTGAGTATATTTTATTATGTGTCAATTATACCTCAATAAAGTTGGTTTTATAAAACTCAGTCTTGATTACTCTTTAAAGGTCAGGGTTGGCATTTAATGTTAATCTACTTCCCTAGTATGATCAGAATGTGTTTATGATACCTATTAAGCAAAGCAATGCAGACATTATACATTGAAAATGGTCACAAACAAAAGGCATAACTGCCAAATAGTCTGAATACTGAAATAATAAATAAACATGGTTGCTCACCAATTCTGGAAGAGGGCAAATAGTTCCAGTATTCATATATAACCCCTCGACTACAATGAAACGTCGAGTTACACGAGCCTTGCGAGGATTCTTTAAAAGAAAAAAAAAATAGATGTTTTAAATTTCAGTAACTCCAAATACAAAATCTGTTATATGCTCTCTAGCACTTTCACCCTACAAGATTTATTCACCAAGATAAATCAACAAATAGATAGACTAAATCAATTTCAAGCTCAAGGTTTGAGATCCTGTTATTTTGAGATGAAAAACAGTGCTTTCTTCTCTCAGACATGTTTTCAGGTCACACAGTCAACTAGGAGGCCTCACACACAAACACAAACTGTTTAGACACTGAGAATACTAAAACACAAACAAAACCCTCCAAGCCCAGAATGACTAGGAAGGGACCCAAGGGAACTTTCTGGGGGAGATGGGGACGTTTTATGTCATGATGGGGGCCATGATACCTGGGCTACACAGGTATAACCACTGGTCAAAACTGTATAACTAGGACTAATGTATTTCAATGTAAATTTTACCTAAAATAAAAAGAACTCTAATGATGATGATGATAATCATCATCATCACAGAGACTGAGTGGGGAGTTAGGTGAAGGTTCAGATGATACAAGAGTGGCAGAATATTGAAAACAAAGCCGAGAGAAGGGTACAGGGGGCTTCACTATACTACTGTTTCCTTTGAATGTGCCAGAATTTTTCCTAATAAAAAGTTAAAAAACAGACAAACCCTGACCTCCCTTACTTACCAAAAAACAGATGAAACCCTTCTCCTTCCTGCCTCCTCACTACTGGTTCAAGTAAAACTGGACTATGCCCTCACCCAGTCATGTTCGGGGGTGGTGCAGTGGAGGGACTCTTTCAAGTAACACACACCTTCCCACACCCCACTGACGTCAAATCACTAATAAACCACTCCCACTGCTGAATCTGTAGATGTTTCAGGTACACTGCACTGAAAAAATTCCACAGAGTTTGCCGCCACCTTTCTACTCAAAGGTTTCTTGCCTCTAAGCTTCTAATGAACAACTAGAAACTCAAATATCAGAGCTATTCTTTAAGGGGTATTTTAGAACCCACAGCTGTATGTAATACTGAAAAAAGTGTCGGCTGAAGCATGCGAAAGTTTACATCATTCTTGGTCATCTTCACTCCGTCCCTAAGTCAAACCTGAGGCTGCGGGTCTGCTGGGAGGTCACAGCTGAGGACCTGGGGGCATCCCGCCTCTCCCTGCCTTTAAAACACAAAGTATCTTTCTTATGATCTTAAAATACTCAATGAAGGAATATTTTATTTTTGGAATATTCTTGGGAAATGGAAAAGTACAAAAAAGAATTTAACAAATGAGCTCGTTACACCACACACTGGTAACTTTTTCTTGTAAGTACAATATCTTTGTAAATTACCTTGTTCAAATCAGGATTTTACCGCAATCGTTCTAGGACCGGAGTTTTTAAAATATTATGTTGTGAACATTCTCACATTATTTAATATTATTTAAACCATAATTTTAATGGAGATTTAATATTCCACCTTGCAGATACACCGTAAATTATTTAACTATTCCCACAGTGCTGGATTTAGGTTGTTTCCTTCATTTTTTTTTTTTACATCACGTGAATACCCTTCGATCTCTGACACCATTTCTGATTCTCTTCTAAAGATAGCACTCCGGAGGGTATAGATATTTAAGAATCCCAGAATATACCTGCCCATTTACCCTCTAGAAAGGCTGTGCCAACTGAAGCTCTCCTCAGAGTTTTTGGAAGGCCCTTTGTACATCAGTGTGAAACTGATTATTACCATAAAAAGTTTTCCCTAATTGGACAGACAAAAACTCTTACCCTAATTTCTGTAACTGTTAGTGAGGTCAGACTATTTTCTATTTGCTCAGTTATCTGCATTTCTTCTATGAACTGCTGTTTTTACCTATTATCTTTTTTTTTTAAGAAGGATTAATACGGGATAAGAGAACTCTATAAGAAAAGGAATGAAAAAACATATGAACTCCATTAGTTGGGAAATTGACAAAAAGAGTTTGATCCAAACTCAGATTATTTAACCTACTTTCAAAGGAAATATAAGCATCTAAGTACAAAATATTTAAAAATTTAACATTTATTATTTCTGTGAAAACAAAATTAAAAAAGAATTATTTCTAAAAACCAAAATGTAAAGTAATTTAGAAAGCCTACTCTTGGCAGGAATATGTGGTATAAATTAATTAGTAAAAAGGTAAAAACTATAAAATGGAAATAAATTTTAAGATAACTTTATTTCTTGTTATTCATTAAAATAAAAGTTCCACAGATTATAAATCTTATACAACACACACACAGAACTTGAATATGTTGTCTTCCAAATTTGTACAATGCTAACTTGGCAAAATAACTCTACAGCAGACTGGTTCATTGGTCACACTTTCTAAGGCAGTGTTTTTCAATACGGTAGCATTCTATTACTGAATCAGAAAAGGGACATCTTTTTACAATCTGTAGAAAGAATTCATTGGTGGAACGGTCTCAATTTTAAGATTTTCCCTATACATTCTTCTACATTGTATACTTATAAAACACTGTCTGTAGCACACCTAGCATAAAATAGCAGAAGTCTATGCATATTCATCACAAGAATGTGTATAATCATGAAGTGCTGCTCTTAGGCTATCACCTAAACAAAGATGACAGAATCCAAAAGGAATAATTCAAATATCTGGAAAAATGGAAATTAACACAAAATTAAGGATGTGATGAGCATTTTTATCAGTTACTCTAGTAACGGATGAGTTACACTGGGAAAGTCCACTTGAAAGTGGTGTTTGAGACAAAGGATGTGGTGACCAGGTTCCCAGTACACTTCACACACAGTGGTTCCTGCTGCAGAACCACAGACCACAGAACTACCTTCTCTGTTCATGTTGTCAGGGGCAAATAAATGCTAATTCTAACAGTGATGCTTTGAACACGTTTCCTCTGTTCCACTCTCTATCAGAACAACAAGGAGCAAGTTCCACCTGCCTAATTCCCTCCCTGTCCCAAGGGACTACACAGGTGCTTGAGAAGAAGTGTAAATAGGTTGCAACGTAGAAGGAAACCATGCTTGAGGCAGCTGCTTCCCACAGGGAGCAGCTGCTCAGAGATCTGGGATGAGGTTGGGGTAGGGAGAAAGAGTCTTCACTTTGTTCATAAATTCATTAATTAAGATCTGCCGCCATGGTTTCTTCTGGTGAATCGATACATGATTTATTCTGATATGAATAAGCCTATTTTGAATTCACTAGATACATCTTGTTAATGCCCTAATGAGTTCTGTTGTTACTTCTGTAGAGTTGAGTGTACATCCCTCCACCCCCAAAATGCATGCTGTTTTTCTCTCTCCCTTTTAGAAAGCTGCCTAGATAACCTTCCCCCACATTTGCCATATATAATTATGGCAATGATGAGGCAATTACTATCAGGCTTGACTCTCTAATCTGAGGTACATTTAATAAGCAGAAACACCCTTATTTAATGTCCACATGTGATCCACAGGCAAGTTTTCATGACAAATTACCATTTCATTTATAATTTAGCTGGTTAGAAAGTACAAAAGAACTGTGTAATTTTCTTCAAAAGAATCATACCTTTTGATCTTCAATCTCTTGTTCTTTCAATAGTCGCTGCAGGTCATCCATATCATTATGGTTAAATAGCTTAATGTCACTACGTGATGCCTGTAATCCCTTCTGAATAGCAAAGCAGGCAGCTTTATCTCTGCAAGGAAGAAAGACCCACCAAATTGGGGTTTAAAGGGTCTTGTCAACATTCTCAGAAAAGGAATGCTTGCTTTTGTAAGCTGACCAACATCCACTTGTTAAACTGAACATGGCAAATAAATAAAACATGTTTGAACATTAATATATTATCGTTTGCACTTCACTCTGCAAACCTTTCCACATAACTACCATACTGATTCTGTTCCACGAAGCAAACTCTTGCCATATTTTGACCTCTGAGAAATCAGCATGCATCTTACTATACAGATGGCATATTAGTTTATTCAAAGTACTTTTCTCTTTCTGAAAAATAAATGAAATATTGGTGCATCTCACCATCAGTGGCATCTCTGATTTGACTGGCCACCACTCTGCCATTACTTTGCCATCAAAAGGAATACTGGGTTACTGACTCCACATAACCCAGGGGAGAACTCTGAGTCATGCAGATTAATCTTCAGTAAGATCTCCTAAATTGAGTTAATGGGGGGCAGGATATATTTCTTAAATTAAGTGTATTATTTAAAAGTACATGCAACACTTCTGCTTCTGAGAAAATAGACATATTTTCCCTATTTTTCTCACTGGGTATAACCAAAAATCCTGGACATCATGTATAAGACAAACATAAGATGATGCTGAAAAATGGAGAGAAAAGGCAGACCAGCGAGGGATCTGAGAAATGACATGAAACAAGTTCCTGGATTTTCCTAACTTGGAACTGATGCAGCTGGCAAACTGGAAATGCCAACAGGCGAGACAGAAAAGCTCTGACAAAAGTCTGCTCTCTGTAGCCAAAGGGACAGGAAAGGGGGCAGCCCAGCAAAGGTCTCTACTGCAGCCAAACCACAGAAAAACCTGGGCCTGTCCCCTCCACACTAGCAAAGGCTGAGAGGGGGACCCAGACTCTAGCCTTCACGACGCCATAACAAGGCTCCCCAATACCCCTGTGGGAGCTGTCAGAGAAGGGAGCCAGAACTTGTATCTCCGTTGGGTAGTAACAAGTGGCTCCCACTGTGGTGTTAGTGAAGACCATGTGGAGAGACCTAACTTCCAATCTCCTGCAGGGAGAGACACTCTCCCCTGCCTATGGTTAGGCTGTGTTAGGGGAGGCTCAGACAAGAGTAGGACTCTCACCAACAACAAGAAGAAATGAAAATAACCCCACTTCAGTGTCAGTGGAGGCCCCGTGGGGACCCTGGACTTGTACTTCCACCTGACAGTAATGAGGCAGCAGTGCCCCCCTGCCCTTGTTGGAAGACTGTCAGAGAAAGCCAATTCAAACAGAAAGTTTAAATAAAGCATAAACTATAACAGCATAATATGAAACTGTTCATGTTTCACTTGTCATACCAATAACCAGAAAATATCAAACAATGAAAAAAAAAAAGAAAAAAAACAATTAACAAATGCCAGTACTAAGATGACAGAGTTGTCAGGATGATCTGATAATGACTTTAAAACAGTCATGATAAAAATGTTTCATGAGGGTGAACCAAGATGGCGGAGTAGAAGGACGTGCTCTCACTCCCTCTTGCGAGAGCACCAGAATCACAACTGGCTGCTGGACAATCATTGACAGGAAGACCCTGGACTTCACCAAGGAGGATACCCCACGTCCAAGGACAGAGGAGAAGCCACAGTGAGACGGTAGGAGGGGCGCAATCAGAGTAAAATCAAATCCCATAACTGCTGGGTGGGTGACTCACAGACTGGCGAACACTTATACCACAGAAGTCCACCCACTGGAGTGAAGGTTCTGAGCCCCACGTCAGGCTTCCCAACCTGGGGGTCCGGCAACGGGAGGAGGAATTCCTAGAGAATCAGACTTTGAAGTCTAGTGGGAATTGATTGCAGGACTGTGACAGGACTGGGGGAAACAGAGACCCCACTCTTGGAGGGCACACACAAAGTAATGTGTGCATCGGGACCCAGGGGAAGGAGCAGTGACCCTGGGGGAGACTGAACCAGACGTACCTGCTGGTGTTGGGGGGGTCTCCTGCAGGGGCAAGTGGTGGCTCTGTTTCACCGTGGGGATAAGGACACTGGCAGCAGAGGTCCTGGGAAGTTCTCCTTGGCGTGAGCCCTCCCAGAGTCTGCCATTAACCCCACCAAAGAGCACGGGTAGGCTCCAGTGTTGGGTTGCCTCAGGCAAAACAACCAACAGGGAGGGAACCCAGCCCCACCCATCAACAGTCAAGTGGATTAAGGTTTTACTGAGCTCTGACTGCCACACCAACAGGGAGGGAACCCAGCCCCACCCATCAACAGTCAAGTGGATTAAGGTTTTACTGAGCTCTGACTGCCACACCAACAGGGAGGGAACCCAGCCCCACCCATCAACAGTCAAGTGGATTAAGGTTTTACTGAGCTCTGACCGCCACAGCAACAGTCAGCTCTACCCACCACCATAGCCTCCCATCAAGCCTCTTAGATAGCCTCAACCACCAGAGGGCAGACAACAGAAGCAAGAAAAACTACAAACCTGCAGCCTGTGGACCAAAAACCACAGTTACAGAAAGACAGAGAAGATGAAAAGTCAGAGGGCTATGTACCAGATGAAGGAACAAGAAAAAACCCCAGAAAAACAACTAAATGAAGTGGAGATAGGCAACCTTCCAGAAAAAGAATTCAGAATAATGATAGTGAAGATGATCCAGGACCTCGGAATAAGAATGGAGGCAAAGATTGAGAAGATGCAAGAAATGATTAACAAAGACCTAGAAGAATTAAAGAACAAACAAACACAGATGACCAATACAATAACTGAAATGAAAAATACACTAGAAGGAATCAATAGCAGAATAACTGAGGCAGAAGAACGGATAAGTGACCTGGAAGACAGAATGGTGGAATTCACTGCTGTGGAACAGACTAAAGAAAAAAGAATGAAAAGAAATGAAGACAGCCTAAGAGACCTCTGCGACAACATTAAACGCAACAACATTCGCATTATAGGGGTCCCAGAAGGAGAAGAGAGAGAGAAAGGACCAGAGAAAATATTTGAAGAGATTATAGTCAAAAACTTCCCTAACATGGGAAAGGAAATAGCCACCCAAGTCCAGGAAGCGCAGAGAGTCCCATACAGAATAAACCCAAGGAGAAACACGCCGAGACACATAGTAATCAAAGTGGCAAAAATTAAAGACAAAGAAAAAGTACTGAAAGCAGCAAGGGAAAAACGACAAATAACATACAAGGGAACTCCCATAAGGTTAACAGCTGATTTCTCAGCAGAAACTCTGCAAGCCAGAAGGGAGTGGCATGATATACTTAAAGTGATGAAAGGGAAGAACCTACAACCAAGATTACTCTACCCAGCAAGGATCTCATTTAGATTTGATGGAGAAATCAAAAGCTTTACAGACAAGCAAAAGCTAAGAGAATTCAGCACCACCAAACCAGCTCTACAACAAATGCTAAAGGAACTTCTCTAAGTGGGAAACACAAGAGAAGAAAAGGACCTACAAAAACAAACCCAAAACAATTAAGAAAATGGTCACAGGAACATACATATCGATAATTACCTTAAACGTGAATGGATTAAATGCCCCAACCAAAAGACATAGACTGGCTGAATGGATACAAAAACAAGACCCATATATATGCTGTCTACAAGAGACCCACTTCAGACCTAGGGACACATACAGACTGAAAGTGAGGGGATGGAAAAAGATATTCCATGCAAATGGAAATCAAAAGAAAGCTGGAGTAGCTATACTCATATCAGATAAAATAGACTTTAAAATAAAGAATGTTACAAGAGACAAGGAAGGACACTACATAATGATCCAGAGATCAATCCAAGAGGAAGATATAACAATTATAAATATATATGCACCCAACATAGGAGCACCTCAATACATAAGGCAACTGCTAACAGCTATAAAAGAGGAAATCGACAGTAACACAATAATAGTGGGGGACTTTAACACCTCACTTACACCAATGGACAGATCATCCAAAATGAAAATAAATAAGGAAACACAAGCTTTAAATGACACAATAGACCAGATAGATTTAATTGATATATATAGGATATTCCATCCAAAAACGGCAGATTACACGTTCTTCTCAAGTGCACACGGAACATTCTCCAGGATAGATCACTCTTGGGTCACAAATCAAGCCTAAGTAAATTTAAGAAAATTGAAATCATATCAAGCATCTTTTCTGACCACAACGCTATGAGATTAGAAATGAATTACAGGGAAAAAAACATAAAAAAGACAAACACATGGAGGCTAAACAATACGTTACTAAATAACCAAGAGATCACTGAAGAAATCAAACAGGAAATAAAAAAATACCTAGAGACAAATGACAATGAAAACACGACGACCCAAAACCTATGGGATGCAGCAAAAGCGGTTCTAAGAGGGAAGTTTATAGCTATACAAGCCTACCTAAAGAAACAAGAAAAATCTCAAGTAAACAATCTAACCTTACACCTAAAGAAACTAGAGAAAGAAGAACAAACAAAACCCAAAGTTAGCAGAAGGAAAGAAATCATAAAGATCAGAGCAGAAATAAATGAAATAGAAACAAAGAAAACAATAGCAAAGATCAATAAAACTAAAAGTTGGTTCTTTGAGAAGATAAACAAAATTGATAAGCCATTAGCCAGACTCATCAAGAAAAAGAGGGAGAGGACTCAAATCAATAAAATCAGAAACGAAAAAGGAGAAGTTACAACAGACACCGCAGAAATACAAAACATCCTAAGAGACTACTACAAGCAACTTTATGCCAATAAAATGGACAACCTGGAAGAAATGGACAAATTCTTAGAAAGGTATAACCTTCCAAGACTGAACCAGGAAGAAACAGAAAATATGAACAGACCAATCACAAGTAATGAAATTGAAACTGTGATTAAAAATCTTCCAACAAACAAAAGTCCAGGACCAGATGGCTTCACAGGTGAATTCTATCAAACATTTAGAGAAGAGCTAACACCCATCCTTCTCAAACTCTTCCAAAAAATTGCAGAAGAAGGAACACTCCCAAACTCATTCTATGAGGCCACCATCACCCTGATACCAAAACCAGACAAAGACACTACAAAAAAAGAAAAATTACAGACCAATATCACTGATGAATATAGATGCAAAAATCCTCAACAAAATACTAGCAAACAGAATCCAACAACACATTAAAAGGATCATACACCACGATCAAGTGGGATTTATCCCAGGGATGCAAGGATTCTTCAATATACGCAAATCAATCAATGTGATACACCATATTAACAAATTGAAGAATAAAAACCATATGATCATCTCAATAGATGCAGAAAAAGCTTTTGACAAAATTCAACACCCATAAAAAAAAAAAAAAAAAGCATTTCCTTTTTAAAAAAATTTTTTTTAATTTTATTGAAGTATAGTTGATTTACAATGTTGTGTTAGTTTCTGCTGCACAGAAAAGTGACTCAGTTATATATATATATATATCCTTTTTCATATTCTTTTCCATTATGGTTTATCACAGGATATTAAATATAGTTCCCTGTGCTATACAGTAGGACCTTATTGCTTATCCTATATATAATAGTTTGCATCTAAAATAGCATTTCCTTTTGTCAAAGCCCAAAGCCCAAAGCCCCTGGTGACTTTAAGTTCACGGTTCTGTTTGTATGACCAGCAGAGTTGAGAATTGCAGTGTGCCTGGGACTTCCCTTTAAACAGCATGCTTCCCACTGCCTAGTACAAAAGCACAACACAGGAGAACAACAAACATTATCAACAGCATTTTTTCTCTTGAGTGTATTCATTTTAGCAGTTCAAATTCATTTTTCAAGTTTCCTATAAGCAGTTTCTCTATTAAATTGGATTCCTCAGAACTCATGTGAACTCTACACTCTTTTTTCCTTCCCTAGTAAATTAGATTTGTTTTGGTTTGTTTTCTTTTGGAAATAGGATTTTGATTAAATTTTGTTTCCTTTGAAAGAATAAAGCAGTGAAAAGAATAAAACACTTTTAAGCAGGTAAAATTCGATTCTTCTCAGGAAGTGGAGAAAAGTTCACCGGCAGAACCCAGGGAAGATCTGGGCTGATTCCAGGCTGGCGTTGGGTTAAGCTGCAGTGCCTGATTCAGGGGCAACCGCACTGGGCAACCGTCCATCTGAGAGATGAAAATCCCTCAACTGCTGCTGGGGTGAGTCTCCTTGGTGGCCCAGATGCATTTCAGGGCCCAGCGCTCACTCCTGGCAGAAGCACTGCCCTGCAGTGGGCCCTGGAGCTGCCTCCAGTTCAGACACGGCCAGCTCACTCAGGGATCACTCAGGGGCCATTCAGGGCTCCCCCATTTGGCTCGATGAACCTTCAAGAGAAGGTAGGCCACTAGAATCATTTTCTACATTCCAAATATTTATCTGATATGATCTTTGAACCCTTTATAAAGATATTCTCTACAGGTGCATAGTAGTAGTATTAAAGATCATCAATTAAGAGAAGACATTTTAATTAAAAACTAATATAGTCATTGGAAAGAATGTTTATATTTTGCTCATTATAGGGAACAGAGATAGAGTTTGCTAAGGACCTAGGACTCCTGGCCCTGGGTCCTCTCAGTGGCTTCAGAACCAGGATGGCCTCTGCCACAGTGTTTCCCAGAGCTGCTCCCATCCATCGACTCCTCCTATTCAGAGAAGCGGAGAAAACCTGTCTATAACAGGTCTCCTAAAAGACAGTGAGGGGTTACGGGGTCCCAGCTCATGCAACTAACTTATTCCTGCCTCTCTGTACCTTGATGGGTAATGGCCGGACCACAGGAAGTATCTGCAACTCCTAGAAAAGAAGGGGATTACAAATTTACACAATGTAAATATAATAAAGTAAAATGTTATCCTAAAACAGAGAGGTGCACAACTGTTTTTCTTTTACAACGTGTCTCTGTCTCTAACTAGCTAGGTGACTTTGAACAAGTCACTTTATCCCCTGTCCTTCCGCCCCTGAGTTGTTCCCTCTGAAAAATGACTGAATTTGAACTTGATGGCTCCTGCATGCCCTTCATGCCCCGCAGTCCCGGGCACTCTGGGCTGCCATGCGGGGATGATGGCTTCTTGGCAGCTGAGGCATCAAGTGAGAGCAGCATGGTGTACCAGGTACTTGCAGCCACAACTTGATTTAATTTAAACTGTATTTCATGAGGTAGATATTAATATCCCCATTACAGATGGGAATACAGAGGTTTAGAGAGAATAAATGATATACCAAGGTTCCTAGAGCTGGTTAAGTGGTAGAGCCTGGATTCAAACCTTGAAAACCCATGCTTTTGGTGGCTCTGCGTTGAGATCCTGCCACTATGCTAGACATTGGAGTAACAACCCCAGGTACACAGCACTTACCAGGAGCCAGACACAGTTCTAAGCACTTTGCATATACTAATTCGCCTAATCCTCACAACGGTCTCATGCCATTTCACAATTGAGGAAACTGGGGCACAGAGAGATTAAACAACTTGCCCAAGGTCACAGAGCTGGTATGTATAGGAGGGATATTCATAAACACAAACGATAACTTAGAACTGGGTTTCTCCTTTAAAATAAAGTATGGAAATACTATTTTTTTACATCTATCTGTAGAATATTGGCACAGAAATTTTTCCAATACCAAATCATCTACCTTTCAAAACTTCCTCCAATACTAAGATTCTGTTCCCCAAGAAACCTAGTCTCAGCGTCACGCCAGGACCCTCAGGTTGGGTATACTATAAAATACATTCGTTTCTAGAACAATTAATTTATCCTTCTTTAAGAGGGCTCTCCTAATTATGTTAATCTGCACTTTAAAAAAAAAATGTGTAACGTAGTTATCCAAAACTTGAAAGATGAATAGGATTCTATAACATTATAAATTGTTTATTTGTAGTATCCTGAACTGCAACTTAATAATTTCACCAAGCATAAAATAAGCTCTTGTTTAAGTAAAATGCTGGACAATCATTGCTTGGACAATCTAAGATCACCCTTTTGAAGTTTTTCAGGATTTAGGATTCAAAATAACATTTTTAAATGACTCAGTGTTTATACAACACCAGCACAGGGAGATGTGGGTGAAGGTGAGAGAGCAAAACACAGTGCTCATATATTTTATAATTATTTATTGAGTATGCACTAGATACTTGTGAATACAGTGATGGAAATATTGTCACAGCTCCTATCTTTGGTCAATGGAGAAGGCAGACATTAATTCATACATACACAACTACATACTTAGGTTTTATTACGTGAACCCAAGAAGTGCAGAGTCCTGAAAAATAAAGAAGTGCAGAGTCCTAAGAGAGCTTATAACTCAGGGAGGGGAGAGCTCCCTGAGAAAGTAATGTTTGAGCTGAGATCTGAAGGATATATATCTCAGATCGTGGTTGAGAGATGAGAGCATCCTAGGTACAGAGTGTGCATTCCAGGTACATGTGCCAAGATGCACAGCAGAGGAAAGGAAGGGCTAGTGGGGATGGGACACAGGAGGAAGGGCGCTTAAGGATGGGGCTTCAGGTAATGGTGTGGCTGGCACAGTGGCACGTCCAATTCTACTCCCTCTTTCCCGAAAACAGAACCCCACTTTATTCAGGCAGTGGGCAGAGACCCCTTGATCTCAGTGAAGGCAGGCCCAGCCCCCAGACTCAAAAGATACGTCATAACCGGTTGGCTAATTCTTTGCCTCCTTTCCCGGTGACCGGAGAGGGGTTGGCAAGTGGCCAGTTCTGACCAATAAAGGAAAAATGCAAGAATGCTGGAGGGTTCTTGGGAAAAATTAGATTTCCAAATAAAACCTAAGAGATCAAGAGAAGACATCCTTTTTGCCTTGCCCCTCTTGTCCTGACTGTATGTGACAGTGCGGCACTGTGGTCATCTGGAGTGCATGACAATCTTAACAACACAAAGCCACCGGGTGGAGGATGGCAGAGTGGAAAAGTAGCATCTGGGTCCTTGACATTTCCAAGCCTCTGAGCAAACCCTGGAACTGCCTCCCCCAGGCTCCTTGATATGTAGGATCATTGAAGGCCTTTGTTTAAGTCATTATTGCTCAGGTCCTCTTATTCACAGCCAGATGCAACCAAAACTGATATGTGGGGGAAGACATTTGTTTCAGTGGTCTATTGTTAAGTCATGAACCACCTCAGAACTTGATGGCATAAAGCACCCATTTATTATTATCTCTCACAGTTCTGTAGGTTGACTGTGCCCAGCTGGGCAGTTCTCACTTGAAGTCTTACAGGTGGTTGCCGTCATACAAAAGCTGCAGTCATGTGAAAACTCGACCAGGTTGGATGCCCAAGGTGGCTCACTGACGTGTATGTTGGCTGGGTGCTCAGCTGGGGCTGTCAACCATTGTGCCTATTCATGGCTTTTTCACGCAGCTTTAGCAGCTCACAGTATGGTGGCTGGTTTCCTAGAGGGAGTATTCTAAAAAACAGTGTTCTAGCAGAAACAGTAAAGTTTTTTATGACCCACTTTCAGAAGCCACATGGCATCACTGGTCAAAAGCAAATTGCAGAGCCAACCCAGATTCAAGATGTGAATACCAGGAGGTGTAATTCAGTGGGAGGGTCGTCTTTGAAGACTAGGTGCCATACAGTTGAAGGATTTTTTTTTTTTTTTTTTTTTTTTAAAGGATTTTCTTATTTATTTATTTATTTATTTATTTGTTGTTTTTATTTTTGGCTGTGTTGGGTCTTCGGTTCGTGCGAGGGCTTTCTCCAGTTGCGGCAAGCGGGGGCCACTCTTCATCGCGGTGCGGGGACCGCTCTTCATCGCGGTGCGCGGGCCTTTCTCTATCGCGGCCCCTCCCGTCACGGGGCACAGGCTCCAGACGCGCAGGCTCAGCAATTGTGGCTCACGGGCCCAGCTGCTCCGTGGCATGTGGGATCTTCCCAGACCAGGGCTCGAACCCGTGTCCCCTGCATTAGCAGGCAGATTCTCAACCACTGCGCCACCAGGGAAGCCCCAGTTGAAGGATTTTAAGTGATGAGTGATGTAGTCAGATGGTTGCTGTATCGAATGGATCGGTGGAAAGGAAGATAAAATCGGGAGACCAGTGAAGTGGCTTTCGAGGATTGTGATTGACTCCAATATCCATTCTGTTCCTCCCATTGTGTATCAGCAAATCATCCCTTCTCTCCTTTACACTGACTGATTCAGGTGTGGACAGATCCAAGTCATGCAGACCAGGGAGACTTGAGCAGAACTCTCAGGGTCTCTTAGAAAATTCGTTCCTTGCCCTTAAGAAAAAACCTCTTGAAACCAGTCTCTCTCTTTGCCTGGACGTGAACATGGAATCATGCAGAACTGATTACCATCAGCTGCTGTCTTATAGCCAGTGAGGAGTACTGGTCTTAAAATTATCTTGATATTGGTCTTACAAAGAAGTTGATGCTGTGGGTAGTGGAACAAAGATCTCAGAAGAACCAGAGGCTTCAATAGCTTTGTTGAGCCACAGGACTGGAGTTATCCAGGGATGACCTGAACCTCACTTTTTAAACTTTTCACAAATTATTTGATTGATTGATTATCACTGCATATTTTGCAAGGCTACGGGTATAATTAAAGACATTAGAGCAGGTGTCCAGAAGGACAAGGGATGAGAATGGGAGTGGGGACTGGAGACAAAGTGGGGGGAAATGAATGGATGGATGAATAAAGAGACTACAAGTGATTTATAAACTTAGCAGTCTGAATAACTCAACTTTATACCCCTACAATAATAAAAATAATACTAATGAATTGAGAGCCCTTAAGAAATATTATCTAAGAAAGGGTTGCAGGAATGGATTCAAGGGTGTGTATACAAAACTACCTGTTTGATATACTGCAGGGTAATGGGAGATTTAAGGGATTTTCAGTTAATTTTAATAATATGCCAACAAATCTATTTGATTTTAGATCCAAACAGAAATTTTTCTACATCCCACAATAAGATATTTTTCCACTGTTCAATACACATAAATCACTGATAACAGTGACTGACACATAATGCTAAATACGTTAGGTAAAATATTATAAAGAACAATTAAAGATACAACTTGGCTTAATTTTGATTTTTTTCCCATTTAGTACATATACTATATACACATATACATATATACTTACGTATATTATAGCTTAAGAATTCAGATAAAAGCACGAGGTTTATAAAAATAAAAATCTGTCCTGGCCCACCCTTCCCCAGCCCAGATTCCCATTTCCAAAAGGCAACTACTTCTTTGAGTTCCTTCTAAAAATTTCTTTATATTTTTAAGCAGCTTGCTCTTCTTGTATTTATGATGTTTTCATTTTGCTGTTATTCATTAACAACATGTTATAGAAGATGAAGATTCAGGTGTCTTAACATTATCCCTCACACACATTTCAACATTTCACCAACTCCCATCTTCTCAATATAGTTGAACCCATTTTTCAGTTAAGTCCATTCACAGTGTTTCTATTATTAAATGACTTTAAACGTTGTTCACTGTCAAGCCAAATAGTGATTCCTCTCTGTAACATTTTTCTTCTGGGTTTAATTGCCTCTTTTTGTTAATTTTCTTGATGTTGGACCCACTTAGATCCATTCCTTCTGTTCTCCATCCCGTTAATCCAATTTGGCCTAGTCACACTTAGGTCTGCCCACAGCTGTCATCCTGGAATCTCCTTCCCTTCTTTTCTGTGTGAGGTGTCCCATGCCATCTTCTTTCTTGTTTTGCTACTCATTTGGGAGTGGCATATCACCCAGGAGTTTCTTGAGAAAGAGTACCAAGGTGGATCGGTTATTAAGAACTTGTGTGCAGGCATCAGTGCTGTTCTGTTTTCCAGACATGGAGTAACATCACACCTCCTCGCCACATGAGTAGAAGTGGCATGTCACCTTCATGCCACAGCACTAATTGCTAGTGTGAAACTGGCAGTAACACAATGATAGGTGATGTCCAGGATGGTGGCTGTTGTGTTGGCCTGGATCATGAAAAAGGGCAGTGTTGCAGAAACTCCCCTACTCTCAGGTTTACAAAGGGGTGTAGCATAAGCTAGAAATAAACTTGTTATAATAAGCCACAAAGATTTGGGGGATGGCTGTTACTGTAGCATCACCTAACTGATGCTAATTGATATACACTGTATGTCTTCATTCTACTTTTATTATTGAGTAATAGTTAATGATAGACTCCTTTGTTGGAAATCATTTCCTTCAGAAGTTTGAAGGCACTGAGGACTTCCCTGGTGGTGTATTGGTTAAGAATCTGCCTGCCAATGCAGGGGACAGGGGTCCGATCCCTGGTGCGGGAGGATCCCACATGCTGCGGAGCAACTAAGCACATGTGCCCAACTATTGAGCCTGAGCTCTAGAGCCCACGAGCCACAGCTACTGAGACCGCGTGCCACCACTACTGAAGCCTGCATGCCTGGAGCTGGTGCTCCGCAACAAGGGAAGCCACTGAAATAAGAAGCCTGCGCACCGCAAGGAAGAGTAGCCCCTGCTCGCAGCAGTGAAGACCCAACACAGCCAAAAATAAATAAAATTAATTAATTAAAAAAAAAAAGTTTGGGGCTTCCCTGGTGGCGCATTGGTTAAGAATCTGCCTGCCAATGCAGGGAACACGGGTTCGAGCCCTGGTCTGGGAAGATCCCACATGCCTCGGAGCGACTAAGCCCATGAGCCACAACTACTGAGCCTGCGCGTCTGGAGCCTGTGCTCCGCAACAAGAGAGGCCGCGATAGTGAGAGGCCCGCGCACCGCGATGAAGAGTGGCACCCACTTGCCGCAACTGGAGAAAGCCCTCGCACAGAAACGAAGACCCAACACAGCCAAAAATAAGGATAAATAAATAAATTAATTAAAAAAAACAAAAACAAAAAAACAAAAAACCAAACAAACAAAAACAGTTTGAAGACATTGGTCTATGCTGTCTGGCTTCTAATATTGCTAATGAGAAGTCTGACCCTATATTTACACTTGATCCTTTTTATATGACCTGTCCTCCTATCCCCCCTTTTAGAAGATTTAGGAGCTTTCTTTATTTTCATTTTTCTTTAACTTTACAATGGTATAAGTAGTTGTGGGACTTCTTATAATCAGTATGTTGGGCACTTGAGGGAGCCTTTCAATCTGGAAACTCATGTCCTTTGGGGAATTTTCTTCTATTATGTCTTAGATTGTTTCCTCTCCATCTTTTCCTATGTGCTGTCTTTCTGGAACTCAAGTATATGAATCTTGCAATTCCTAAACTGTTTCTCTCATCTGTATGTCTTTTGTCCCTAATTTCTATCTCTTTGTTTTTTGGTTATATTTTCTGGGACATTTCTTTAACTTTATCTTTCAATACTTTTAACACATTCTTTCATTTCTGCTTCCATGTTTTTTGTGTGTGTGTTTTTTTTAATTTATTTTATTTTTATTTTTATTTTTGGCTGCATTGGGTCTTTGCTCTCTCTAGTTGCAGAGAGCGGGGGCCACTCTTCGTTGTGCGGGCTTCTCATTGCGGTGGCCTCTCCTGCTGCAGAGCACGGGCTCTAGGGGCGCGGGCTCCAGGGGCGCGGGCTTCAGCAGCCACGGCCCGCGGGCTCCAGAGCGCAGGCTCAGCAGTTGTGGCACACGGGCCTAGCTGCTCCGCGGCACGTGGGATCCTCCCGGACCAGGGCTCGAACACATGCACCCCGCATTGGCAGGCGGACTCCCAACCACTGCGCCACCAGGGAAGCCCTGCTTCCATGTTTTTAATTCCCAAGAGCTCTTCCTTATTACCTAGATGTTCCTTTTTATGACATATGGCTCTTGCCTCATGGTTGCATTATATTCTTCTTCTTTCCATGAAACTGTATTTTTTCCTTCTTCATTTCACATTAACCCTGTTTCCCCAAGTTCCTTTTTTGTAAAATAAGCTTTTTATTTTACAGTAGTTTTAGATTTACAGAAAAAATTGTGACGATAGTAGAGTTCCTATATAACTCACAACTAGTTCCCCTATAATTAAACAGCTTATACTAGTATGGTGCATTTGTCACAACTGCAAAGCCAGTTGTGCCAAGCTCTTTTTATTCTTTGTTTTGGTGTTTTTCTTTCATGTTAAATTATTTTTTCAACTCTGCGGTGACTCTTGGATGACCATTAATATTTAAGAGTTAGGAAAATCCTGATATATAAAGTAAATGGGATTTTACTGGGCTTTAATAAAACAGTCTTTTCAGTGACTATGGTAAAGTCTGTCACTATATTAACATTCACTTTATTCAGTGTCTGAGTGGGCAGCAGTCCAAGGTAGGAAAAAATTAAAATTTTAGAAAATTTTTTTAAATTTTAGAAATTTTTTCAAAGGTACTGGAAACTAATACCTAATATGACCAAATAGAAGTAATATCTGAGGAAATATGGTTAATAGGGAAAACAGGAGGCCATCTTAAAGTAAATGTAGTTAATATACCCAGAAAGTGGTGCTTTAAGGCAGAGCCTTTATACCTCTTTTCTCCTGTATCTACACTCATTTCCATTTCTATTCCTTACCTCTCTTCTGAACTTCAGATCCAAACATCCACCTGCCTATGGGACATCTCCATGTAGATGTCTAACATTTGCTTTCAAACTTGCTCACCTTCAGTCTTCCCCATCTCAAAAAATGGTAATGCCATTCACTCAGTGATTCAGGCTAAAGACCTTGGAGAATCCTTGATCTACCTTTCTCTCCCATCCCACAGTGGCAAATCTTATCAGTTCTATCTTGAAACTGTCTCTGGTATGATGACTTCTCACCTCATCCAACTCTACCACCAGCGTCTAACTAAGTCAGGGCCTTTGCAGTAGCTCCCCTCATCCTACACCAGCCACACTCTCGTCTTTGGTATTTCTTGAACTCCCAAAATATTTTCTCATCCCTTGGTCTTTCCCCTACCTATAACACTCTTTCACCAAACATTCATAAATTTCATTCCTTTATTAAAAGTTCTGCCCAGGGCTTCCCTGGTGGCGCAGTGGTTGAGAATCTGCCTGCCAATGCAGGAGACACGGGTTCGAGCCCTGGTCTGGGAAGATCCCACATGCCGCGGAGCAACTAGGCCCGTGAGCCACAACTACTGAGCCTGCGCGTCTGGAGCCTGTGCTCCGCAACGAGAGAGGCCGCAAGAATGAAAGGCCCGCGCACCGCGATGAAGAGTGGCCCCCACTTGCCGCAACTAGAGAAAGTCCTCACACAGAAACGAAGACCCAATGCAGTCATAAATAAATAAATAAACCCAAAGTTTAAAAAAAAAAGAAAAAGTTCTGCCCAAACAACAACTCTTTAGAGAGCCTTCCCTGTCCACTTTCTGTAATTCTTTATCTCTATACATACTTTCCCTTTCTTCATAGCATTTCATGACATTAAGCCGTATATTTTGTTGTTTATCTGTTTATTACCTGTCTACCCACTAGAGTGTAAGCACCAAGAGGGCAGGGATGTGACATTTTTTGTGCATTTCTATGCTCCAGTGCCTTAGGAAGTAAATGCTCAATAAATAAATGTTGATGAATTCCACATCTAGAATTTTAAATAATTTACTTCTCTAGAAATTAAAAATGATCACTGAAATTAGATTTTAAATCAATGACCTGATGGGCTGAATAGGCACAACTAAAGACAAAATGGTGGACTAGAATATTGACACCAGGAATTTTACCAAAATGAAGCTTAAGAGGACAAAAATTGGAAATGTTGGAAAAAAAGTTAATCTATACAAAATTTAAATACATACATATAAAGAAAAAGGAGTTCTTTATTGTGGTAAAACATACATACATAACAAAATTTACCATTTTAACCACTTTTAAGTGTATAATTCAGCACCATTAAGCATCCTTTTATGTGCTTAGTGACTATTTGTATACCTTCTTTGGTGAAATATCTGTTCAAATCCTTCGCCCATTTTTTAACTTGGTTGTTTGTTTTGTTGTTTTTGTTCAGTTGCAGGAGTTCTTTATACATTCTGGATATTAATCTCTTATCACTTACGTAGTTTGCAAATATTTTCTCCCATAAATAAAAAACTGTTTTAAAGGTAACATAAATAATGAGGTAGAAATAGTCAAAAAAATTGTTCTAGAACTGAAGAAAGACATAATGCTTCAGCTTGAAAGAAACCACCTAGTACCCAGCAAAATAAATGAAAAATGTTTAACATTACTACATATAATACTTGTGTGTGTTGTGTTAGTCTCAGACTCTTGATAGTGATGCTTATGGTTAGGAATGCCTGAGACACTTGCCCAGGGCCTATATTACAAGCAGCCAGTCCCCACAGACATTTCCCTGACCTGAGCCAATGTTGTGGCTGGTCTGGTCCTTGCAGTACTTATTATGATTGCAGGATGCACTTCAGCAAAAACCATCAGGGAACTTTAAGGAACAAGGTTTATTACTCACAGGTCTTGGAGGGTACACGGCAAGCTCCAGGGCCACACTGTGAGGTCATGGAGAGGGAGGGAGGGAGGGAGGGAGGGATGGCAGGGCCGGGGCGGGGGGAGAGAGAGAGAGAGAGAGAGAGAGAGAGAGAGAGAACCTAGCAAGAATCAGGGGCTCTGCCTTTGTTAGGGTCCCAGGTTGGGGTGTGTAGGGTTTTGCAGGTTCACTCTGTCAGGAGGAAGAAATTTTTCTCTACCCTTCTAGGTTCTTCTGGCTGGTCTAAGAATTAAATTGACATGAAACAGATTAACAGGAGAAAATCACACAAAATTTTAATAACATGTATACATTGGAGAGACCCAGGAAAACCGCATAACTCACCAAAATGGCAGGAACCCTCACCTTACATATCATCTTCAGCTAAAGACAAAATAGGATGTTGGGGATAGCAGTTTGGGACTTCAAAGAGGGGGAAGGCAATTTACATGGAGATGGAAAAGCAACTGTTTGGTAAACAGATGTTTGCTGGCCATGCAGAGACAGTGAGACAGAGAGGAATTTTAAAAAACACACTGCTAGGTTCCTCCCTGTGTACACACCCAGTTCATACCATAGTTATCTATGGTGATAGCTCCCTTCCTGAAACAGGTCCTCTATCTACATTCTTTAGGCAGTTAGGAGGAAGGTCAAAGGTTCTTCCTGAGTCTTTTGGGCTTTGATTTTTTTCAGCTCAAAATAATCTGCATGCCAAAGAAACATTTTGGGGTGAGAAATTTTGCTCCTCTGTAGTCCCACTTTTGAAACTTCAGTTTCACAGTCCAGAAGTTAAGTTGATAGATTGCTTTATATCTCACTGAACCAGTATCTCAGTCCTGATCAGTTCAGTTACTCATTTCAGGAAGCAGAGATGCAGGTGGGCTCCCAAAGCTAGGCCTATAGGGTGTGAGAAGTTGGGTATTTAATAAGAGGCATTTCTACAGAGACAAAGGAAAAACAATGGTTAATGATTGGAGCAAGTTATAAACTCACTGTCTGAGTGAGTTCTGATTGCTGCCAGTGCAGAAGGTTTCTTGATGTCAGGATTGAAGCATCTTTTGCAGTTTGAAATGTCTCTGAGGATGTCATCAGGTGTTCAGGTAAACTTTCTGAGTGCCTTACACAGCAATAAGCACAGAGATGGTCTAAACATGGGCTATTGAGGTAACCTCTCTTAAGTTTATTCAAGTTGTTCAGTTTCAGTTCACAGGGCTTCAGGAAAAGGGCAGTTTTAGTTCTCAACGATTCCAAGTCCAAAGTGGGAGAAAAATTGGAAACATTAGTTTGAAAAGTTGTAGTAAAAGATTTGAGTAAACTAGAAGAATTCAGGATCCAGACCAGCTAACGAGTGGAAAAGCAAAACCTTGAAGACAATTAACAGAACTAGAATCTAATACCCATGACTGTGTATTAAAGTTCTACTGAAAAACAACTTTTTTCTCTAAAGTCATCCTCATTTCTAACAAAGATAGCTGAATTAACATTTAATTTGTTTGCCAAATAAATTTAGTTTCATTAAACCTAGCCTGATTACTTAAATCCAGAAAGAATAGTGATTGACCATAAAGACTATTTTAAATTTGCTTCACTGGAACTTTTCACAAGGAATCCCAGATTAAATTTTTATTAGCCTATGGAGGCCAGGAAGCCATGAAGCCACACCAAGGACTTGCCATCTGACTTGCCTGTAATACCTATATATTTGGGTGAATTCCTCTCTTCTTGAGGTCCCCCAAATATTCTGAGATTCTTGTGCCTGCCAGGAAGTGACCTTCCTTACTCACCTGGTAAGGCCACTGAGAACCTGTTAGCAGGGTACCAGGCTAACTTTCCAAGGGATTTTATGGCTCCCTAAAGTCAGCCTCAGTTCCTTAAGGCTGTCTGGTTGTATCTGATTCTATGCACATTCTCAAATATGACTTTCCAGCCAAAGCCATAGCCAAAGTTTCCAATTGGGTCCTGTTATAAGGGGAACAGATTCTTAGTGAACTTATACAAATAACTATATTGCCATGAAAATAAGAATACTCACGAAGAGTCTCCAAATTCTGGAGCAATCAGGTAGGGAGAAAAACAGATAAATGTTTCAATGCTACTTACAAATGTATAATTTACCAAGTAGCTATAATATTGTCAGCTTAAGAGGAAAGATTTCCTTATATCTGGAAAGCAAAGATTAAAAAGCCTGTAATAGTTCAGATGAAAAATCATAAAACTTATGATCATGTTCATCAGTTCATTCAGTTTGGTATAATTAATTCTTATTGATCTTGATCTTTGTTAGCAGTTTTATGAAACCATCAGGGTTTTCATTAGAGTTCTGTAATTTCTTACTCAGTTAAGTATATGATTTGAAAGTTATCAGAAAGGTATATATGTCAAAAAATTCTTTCTATAAATCTTCTTGAACATGAAGCATTTTTGTAAAAGCATGAGAGTAAAACAGTAACTGTCTATAAATGACAAAATACTTAAAATGGTATGGTTAAAGATCTTATTATAATGCAATTGACAAGGAAATTTGGTTATTTCTGTGACATACAACATTATAAAATAATAACTAGAATTGTGATGGATATTATACCAGGACATATCTGAGTTTTAAGAATTTTATATAATTTCTATAACATTTATATTAGTAACATTCATTCATACAATATAACCTAAGGTTTATCTCAAATTATCACTCATTTGACAATGCTTTCCATGTAATTTAACATACCAAATAAGCCTAATAAGTTTAATATCTCTCTTTGAGGTTTTTCAGGGGCGCTCTGAAAACCTCAAAGTTAGCTAGAGGTCAAAAAGACTTCATCTAGAATTTGATTTGGGGAAATTTGTCAAAGATATCAAAAGGTTTAAAACACTTGGTCAAATAGGATCATAGGTCACTGTGAAAGAATACTTATTCACTTAACCGAAGTGACAATAAGATATTTCAGGGGCTTCCCTGGTGGCGCAGTGGTTGAGAATCTGCCTGCTAATGCAGGAGACACGGGTTCGAGCCCTGGTCTGGGAAGATCCCACATGCCACGGAGCAGCTGGGCCCGTGAGCCACAGCTGCTGAGCCTGCGCGTCTGGAGCCTGTGCGCCGCAACGGGAGGGGCCGCGATAGTGAAAGGCCCGCGCACCGCGATGAAGAGCGGTCCCCGCACCGCGATGAAGAGTGGCCCCCACTTGCCGCAACTAGAGAAAGCCCTCGCACGAACCGAAGACCCAGCACAGCCAAAAATAAATAAATTAATTAATTAATTAATTTAAAAAAAAAAAAGAATTGTTTAAAAAAAAAAAAAAGATATTTCAAAGGCAAATACAGAAACTTACAACAGATTATTTAAAAGGTAAAGAAATTTTACAATCTGCTATCAAAAACAGATCAATATTGCAAGATAACTTTGTCCACTTAACAGAGAGAAAAATTCAAATTCTAGTTTTGCAACAGCTTAGTTTTAATATTAAAATTCATTCACTCAATTAAATTTATTATATTTATTCTAGATTTATTCTATTTTATTCTTAGCCAGTCCTAACCACGCACAAAAATTTTTCTCAGGGTTTCTTTTCCGTAAACCTCTATAACACCTTTCTTTTGTATATTCAAATTTTGTCTTATGCTTTCCCTTTCTCTCTCTCTCTCCTTTTTTTTTTAACTTCTTTTTAGGACAAAATGACTTGTTTTCCCCTTAAGAAAATGCATTTCCATTCCTTATACTTTTTTCGCCTTACATATAAAGATGTTTTCCGTATTAATTTTAATAATTTTAATTATTTATATTAATTAGAGTTCTTAACCCATAGAAACCTTAATTTCTAGTGAAAACTAAGGAGTGAGCAATTGTGACCTGTTTGTTATACCAGTATTTTTTGGTTGGCAAACATGTGAATACATTTCATAATTTCTAGAAACATACATTTCCTCATAACATAATAATTTTTTTTCAGTGTGGTACATGACGTGTTTCTAATAAATCTAAACATATTCAGTTTTTCTGTAATAAGAAGACAAAAAGTAGGTACATTTATACTTGTTTAGCAATTAATATTTCAGCAATTTATCATATTTGGAAATGATCTAGACATTCGATGAATTTTCATCATTTAATTTAACTTAGCAAAACTGTACAGTTTTGTTACCAAATTATTTTGGAAGCTGTTTTTAAGATTTAGCTTACTTACATTTATCTACATCACTTGTTCCCCAAAATTATGTTTAGATCACCCTTGAAAACTTCAGGACACATTAGACAAAGTCGATCAACATCCCAAGCTATTTTTCTTGCTGGCAAATTTTGTATCAGAGATAACATAAACTTATTTGACTTTTAATACATTTTTTTTGGAATTATTTATTTATTTATGGCTGTGTTGGGTCTTCGTTTCTGTGCGAGGGCTTTCTCTAGTTGCGGCAAGCGGGGGCCACTCTTCATCGCGGTGCGCGGGCCTCTCACTATCGCGGCCTCTCTTGTTGCGGAGCACAGGCTGCAGACGCGCAGGCTCAGTAGTTGTGGCTCACGGGCCCAGCTGCTCCGCGGCATGTGGGATCTTCCCAGACCAGGGCTCGAACCCGTGTCCCCTGCATTGGCAGGCAGACTCTCAACCACTGCGCCACCAGGGAAGCCCCCTTGACTTTTAATAAACCTAGGTTGAATAAAAGTTTTACATTTTATGCTGACAACTCTAAACACATGCCTATTTTAATTGAACTGATAACCTTAAATTTACTTTTATTTGTTAAAGATTAATCCTGGATCACATGAACTTGAAAAATATTTGGGTTTGTTTCTATTACATTTAAAAATATTTAATTTGTAAGCACTTTTAAGCAAAGTAAACAGAGCTCTTTTACAAATTAATTTCAATAATACTATCAGAGGTAGAAAAAAATACCGTATCTCCAACATACACCACAGACATACAGACACAACCAGTGATCTCATAGCTTCATTTTAAAACTTCAGTCATGAATCAGGTATTACAATATAAAACTCACTAGTTTATAAATAACAGTTGGAATAAGCTGTTTATCTGCTCAGAAGACTAAGGTTTTTTACTATTTGTGGAAGAGACTTTTAAGATTTGCATTTGTCCTTGAAAAATCTTTACAGAGAGTATGAATTAGATTTTGGGGCAAGGAAGTCTTTCCAGCAGGTTGTACTTTTTTAAAGCTCTCTTTCCCTCTTTTTTCCCCCTTTGGTTTCAGGTACTACCTGACTGAGGTCACAGGGCCCAGTCTTAGGCAATAATGAGCTGTGTTTACATTTCTGATTAGGTAGAGATTACAAGACAATGTTTTCAATTTCCCCAAAGAACTGGGTTGCTGCCTAAATGATATGAAAAGGCTGACTTGCTGGTCCCATTACATTTTCTTTCACTTGCTTCTTTATATCAAGGAGATTTCCAACAACTAAAATGGAAATCAAAATATTTCTATGTTCTAGAATTTCGGGGTTTATGTACCACATCTTTAAAAAATCTGCACAAGGCATTCAACAAAGGCCCTCTATCTGAGTGCATAAGTCAACCCTAAACCAGTTCACCCTAGGGATAAAAATCCTCCGCTACTACTCCTGTCAACCCCCAGTTTCCACCTTACACTACGTGGGATCAGGCAACCCTATTGACTTCTTTTATATGTTCAATTCACGTACGACGTTGCCCAAAAGGTGGATTTATATGGCCTGTCTTACAATACCAGGCAGGGGAAGCATTCCACAGTGAGACACAAAGTTCACTCCCACAAAACAATCAGGCAAAAGAGACACAATCATTTTACATAAAGCCCATTCAAATAATCCCATTTTCTCCAAACTGAGGTAAATAGAGCAGACTTGTTTGGGGCCCTTTAATGTTGGGGGGATGAGTAGGGGAGTAAGTACCCACATCAGTGTTTGTTTTATATATCACACTTCTTAATAATTATCAAAAGATTTTCATTCCTCTGTGATGAATCCCATGATTCTTCCTTTTTTGATTCCTCTTTATTCTGCCTCTAGCAATATTTGTTAGACGTAGGTTGTTGTGAGGTTGCCCCTGAGCAGAGCTATTTACTTAGGTGGCAGCTGCCATTAAAAGTGCTAAAGAAATTCAGGCAGGGCAAACTTGACTCAGAGCAAAGTGTCAGGTTTGCTTTCTCACCACTCAAGTGGCTTATTTTTCCTTGTTAGACCCTAGCTGATACATTGCTTCTAAAATGATCCCATCAATCAATTTTCAAAGAGCTGGCAGAGAAATCCTGGCAAATGCAAGCCAGAGCATGTCTCTCTTCTGTTCAGAACCCTCCAACAGCCCCCATGTCATCTGGGAAATGGCAGAGTCCTGAGAGCGACCTACAATCCCCATAAGACCAGGCTTCTTCCTCACTCCTAACCTCACCTCCTACTCTTCTGTCCTCTGGCTCAATCCAATCCAGCCAGATTGGCCCCTCATTCTGCCTTGAGCATTCTGAGAATGCTCCAACCTTAGGGCCTTGCACCTGTTAGTCTCTCTACCTGCAAAGTTCATAGGAGCTGAGAAATTTTTGTAGTGTGTAGCACAAAAGACAATAGTATTGACTAGGTATCTGCATGGCTAGCTCTTTCATTTGCAGCTAGGATTTAAGTCAAAAGTTAACTTCTCAGTAAGCCTTCCCTGGTCATCCGATCTAAAATATCAACCTCGCAAACAATTTATAATCCCCTTCCCTGCTTTATTACTTTCTCTCTAGCATTTATCACTATCTAAGACACTATATATTTTCCTTGTCTGTCTTGTTTCTTTCTGGTTCCCTTAGTAGGATATAAGCTCCAGGAAGAAAAAGATCTTTGAAGATTTTGTTCACTTCTTTGTCCCTATCTCCTTAGGCTTATAGTGGGTACTGGTTAAATATCAGTTGAAAAAGTAAATGAAAAGAAAATGTAACCTCATGAAAGAAGAACTGACTGTTATGAATAAGAAATAATGAGCCAACTGAATTGCTACATTCACCAGAACAAAATACCACAAAACTACAGTGAATTAAAAAAAACATGGTGCAAACCACTTAATGGCAAAGGAATAGTATCTAGATTACACAAAGAACTCTTAAAACTGAACAGTTAACATAAAATCCAGTTGGAAAATGGGCAAAAGACAGAAATAGACATTTTACCAAGGTTGATATACAGACCTCTCTCATCCTTATTTAATAACAAATAAACATATGAAAATTGGAAAATGCAAATTAAAACTACAGTGAGATATAATTACATACCTATCAGAAAGGCCAAAGTAAAAAATTGTGACAACACCTGGTGAGGATGTAGAGAAACTAGATCACTGATATGTTGCTGAGGGGAAAGCAAAATGGTACAGGCACTCTGCAAAATAGTTTGGCAGGTTTTGTAAAACTAAACATAAAATTACCATATGACCCACCAACTTCACTCCTGGGTATGAATCCCAGGGAAATGAAAGTTGATGTCCACACAAAAATCTGTACACAAATCTTAATAGGAGCTCTAAAACTGGAAACTACTCAAGTGTCCTTCAACATGTGAATGGCCTAACAATGAGCAGAGCTAACAATGGCCTAACAATGACCTAACATCCATATCACAGAATACCACTCAGTAATGAAAAGGGAAACACGATTGATACATGCAACTTCCTGGATGAATCTTAGGGAATTACGCTGAAATTTCAATGCCAATCTTAAAATTTCCCCTATGGTATGATTCCATTTATATAAAATTCTAAAAATGCAAAATTATAGAAATGGAGAACAGATTAGGGGGTGTCAGGGGACAGAGACTGAGGAGGGAGAAGGGGAAGTGGGTGTAGCCATAAAAAGGCAAAATGAGGGATCCTTGTGGCAAGGGAATGCTTCTGTATCCTGACTGTATCAATGTCAGTATTCTGGTTTTAATATTGTACCATAGATTTGCAAGATGTTATGATTGAAGAAAACTGGGTAAAGGGGACATGAGATCTCTCTGATTTATTTCTTACAACGCCATATGGACCTGAAAATATTTCAAAATAAGTAATTTATTTTTTTTAAGTAATATTGTATCAGAATGGGCACAAATAAAATAGATTAATGGAATCAAATAGATGCTCCAGAAACAAACTCTATCAAGTTTGGTTTTCCAGAAGCAGACTACGAGGCAAGGATATGTGTGAAAATGATTTGTTAAGAAGCATTCTCGGGAAAAACTGGTGGGAGAGATTGGTGGTAGGATCAGAAAAGAAAGGAGGCTGTAGTAAGTTGAATAGTGGCCCCCAAAGACATGGTTTTATCCCAATCCTAATCCTACATTGTAAATGTCACCTTATTTGGAAAAAGGGCTGTAACAGTTGTAATTAAGGATTCTAAGATGAGATCATCCTAGATTATCCAGATGGGTCCTAAATCCTGTGACAGTATCTTTATAAGAAACACAGAGGAGACATACACAGAGAAAGAGGAGAAGACCATGTGAAGATGGAGATAGAAATAAGAGTGATGCAGCCACAAGCCAGGGAATGAATAGAGCCACCAGAACCTGGAAGAAGAAAGGACACATTCTCCCCTAAAGCCTTCAAAGTGAGTACAGCCCTGCAAACAGCTTGATTTTGGATTTTTGACCTCTCAGAATATAAGAAAATAAATTTCTCTTTTTTTTTTCTCCCACCCCATTCGTGGTAATTTCTTATGACAGCCCTAGGAAACTAATACAGATTTTGGTACTAGGAAGTGAAGTGCTGCTGTAACAAATACCTAAAACCATGGAAGTGGCTTTGGAATTAGGTAATGGATAGAGGTTGGAAGAATTTTGAGGTGCATGAGAGAAAAAGATTTGAAGAGTCTGCAAGTAGAAATATGGGCTTTAAGGATAATCCTGGTGAGATCTCAGAAGAAAGTGAAGAGCATGGTAGAGAAAATGTCTGTCATCTTAGAGAATGGGGATCCCATCATGACCAGAATGTTAGTAAATATGGATGTTAAAGTCCTTTCTGTTGAGGGCTCAGAAGGAAATGTGGAACATGTTATTAGAAACTAGAGGAAAGGCAATGGTGGTGATACAGTGGCAAAGAACCTAACTGAATTGTGTCCTGTAGCTACGGTGGAAAGCAGAACTTTTAAGTAATGAACTTGGATAATTAGCTGAGGAAATTTCTAAGCAAAGTGTTGAAAGTGTGGTCTGGTTCCTTCATGCCGTTTCTTCAAAAATATGAGAGGAAAGAGGTAAATTGAGGAAGGAACTGTCAGGCAAAAAAGAACACAGCACTTGATGACTTGGGAGGTTCTTGGGTTATCCATATTGCAAAGGATGAAAAAATTAGTAGAGTCACTGTTGGGAAAGTATGCTCTGGAGAGAGGGCCAAGGATGCAGCTGGACAAACTTTTTGTAAAGAGATTAACTATGTGACTCATGGATCCACTCAATCATCTCAGCAGAGCCAGAAGTAGAGACGGGGTTATTCAGACAAGATCTCTGGAGGACTCTCTGTTTATGGCACAGTCTCATGACGTACATGGGAGACCCACAAGGTTTCTGAGAATGTTGTATCAGCAGAAACACGGTCAGCTTGGCCTGAAGGGACAGAGACAGGACAAAGTGAAAGAGTGCTGTTGAATTTCCAGAATTCTGTTGAATTTCCAGAGTTCTACAGGGCTGTTAAAGCTTCTTAGCTATAAGCATATGCTCCCCTTCAAGAAAAATGAAGAATGACTATAAGGGCAGAGCCATGGACTCAAGAGGTAGAAGCTGGAGGTGTAGGAGCAGAGACCTACCAATCTACCATAGGTGCAGAGGCCTATGGAGCTGTGTGCCCAGATGATGTAGCTTCATAACACAGAATTATTCTCAGGTCTTGAAACAAAATGAAACTGGCCCTGCTGGATTGCTAACTTTCTTGGGACTGATGACTCCTTTATTCCTTGCATTTTCTCCCTTTTGGAATGGAAATGTCTATCCTATTCCTGTCCCACCCTTGTATTTTGTATGTGACCTTCTGGCTTTACAGGTCAATAGATGGAGGATTTTGCCGTTGGATGGGTTATACCTAGAGATTCATTCATATCTGATTTAGATGACTTAGATGATGAGATTTTGGACTTTTTGAACTGATTTAGATGAGGGTTGAAACTTGTGGAAATGTTGGAACGGAGCAAATGTATTTTGCATGTGGGACAGATGTGAATTGTGGGCCAGAGATTGGACTGTAGCTGAGATGAATGGTGGGCCCCCAAAGTACATGTCCATGTCATAATCTCTGGAACCTGTGAATATGGTCTTATTTGGAAAAAGTTTCTTTGCAGATATAATTAAATTAAGGCTCTTGAGATGACATCAGCCTGGATTATCAGGATGGGTCCTAAATCCAATGACAAGTGTGTGTAAAGAGACACATATAGGACAGAGAAGATCATGTGAATACAGAGGCAGAGATTGTAGTTGTGCAGTCACAAGCGAAAGAATGCCAGGAGCCACCAGAAGCTGGAAGAGACAAGGAAGGATTATTCCCCAGAGTCTTTGGAGGGAGTGCAGCCCTGTCGACAACTTGATTTTGGACTTCTGGCCTCCAGAACTGTGAGAGAATAAATTTTTGTTGTTTCAAGCCACCCAGTTTCTGATAATTTGTTATGGCAACCTTAGGAAAATAATACAGGGACCATGCAAGAGTGCAAAAGCCTGCAAGGTTCCACAGGGTACCCATTCCAGTGATCTATTGTAGCAGATAACTTCTACATAGCAACCAATCCCAAAGCAGTGGCTTAGGACAATAACAATCATTTGTTTTGCTCACAAATTTTGGGGTTGTCTGAGCTTAGCTAGACATTTTTCACTCAAAGTCTCTCAGGTGGTTGAACCAGAGGGTGATTAGAGCCAGGGGCATCTTGAAGGCAACTTCCCTTACATGTCTGGCACCTGGACTGGTAAGACTCAAACAGCAGGGGGCTGGAGCAGGTGGGGTCACTTCGCCATCTCTTTTCCTGTGTATGAGGTACCCACATGATCTCTCCACATGGCAGCAGCAATCTACTGTAGAAGTTGTCACAAGGTACACCCAGATTCAAGCAAAGAGAACATAGACTCTACCTCTTGATGGGTGTGTCAAAGAATTTGCACACAGTACCCTTGACTCAATCTAGAGGAGATGGTGAGGTTCACCCCTTCGAATTGTCTTGCTCTGTGCGGCCAGGAAGCTCCAATATTTTACACCCCAGCAACCATCAGTCACCCACCCAGTAAAGGGCTGCCTGAGAAAACATGTTCTCAGATCCTTCCAGTTCTCCATGAGAGTAGGAAACATGGGTTCTGGCAGCCTGAAGGTAGGCCTCTGAAAATTGCAGGAGCTGGCTGTTGGGAGTGAATGCACCTGGGCGAGGCAGCGTGCGCAAGCGTGGTACTGGATCCCAGGGCACCAACATCATCGGGTACATAGTGGCAACTTCATGTGCAGTGCATAGTGCTGGTGCCATTTCACAGAATTTGGGAAAATCAGGATTACTCAGATAAATGGCACTGAGAAAAATGGTTATTCCTTTAGGAAAAAATAAAGGCCCATACCTCTCATCATACAAAAATATAATTTCCAGAATAATTAAAGAGCTAACTATGAACAACAAACTGAAGCATGGGAGGAAAACCTAAGTGTGGTGAAGATGGTCTTTCTAAGCAAGATACAAACCCACAGGCAATAAAGGAACAGACTGACACATTACATAAAAATTAAAATATAGGTATGACAAAAGACAATGTAAACAACTAGACAGAAATTGGGCAAAAATAATTGTCACATATGAAATAGGAAAATATAAGATATTCAGAATGCATAAAAAACTTCCATACATCCATTAGAAAGTGAAAAATAACTAATAGAAAACTGGGCAAAGAATATGAATTGATGATTCACAAACGGACTACAAATGTCAATAAACATATAAGAATAACCATGAATAATTTTACTTTCCAGCAGCATGGAAAGTAAAATTCAGTGGAGACATTTTATCTCCATTAAATTAAATTGGCCAAAAATTTTAAAAGATTGATAATATCCATCATGAGATAGAGTGTGAATACACTTTCAAACATTTAAAATTGGTTGAGCCATTCTGGAGAGCAGTATGGCAGTATTTATCGACATTAGCGTGCATATTGAGTAAAATTCGACTCTGAGGAAACTTGTCAGATATACCCCAACACGCACAGAAAGACAATAGGGCACATCAATGTTTACTGTAGCATTGTTTGTAACAGGTGAAAAAGTAGAAAAAACCTAAGTGTTCACCAATAGGAAAATGTTTAAATAAAACGGAAAGAGAAATACACATAACAAATTATTCCAATCAATAGGCTTCTTCGTTGATTAAAAACACAAGATTTATAGCCAAAAAAAGAATGGAAGAAAAGCAATTGTAGAACAATATTGTCCCTATGCTCCCGGTTATATTGAAGAATTCCAACCGAAGTGTGTGTGCACACCACGTTGGGATACAGAGGCTCTTGAAGGTTCCACACCAAACTCCTATATGGCTTAACACCTGCAAATCCTTAGGCTAGGCTTTATACACAGTAAGTGCTATATAAGAGTTGTCTATTTTTTTTTACGATAATGCATTCCTGCATTACTTATGTAATTTAAAAGTAAAGAATATGTTTGCGATTGCATTAATAACTCCCTGCACCAAACTGCCTCACAAGCGCGAGGACCATTCATTAAAATCTCTCCATCCTGAGAGCCTAGCACGGGGTCTGGCACATAAGGGCCACGTTGTGAACACCTGCTGCGGGGACCAGCCTGCCGCTTCCCACCCCTCCCCGCACCCAAGCGAGACCTCAAGTTGACCTTCCACCCCGAAACTTTCCTCAGCCAGCGCAGCCACCGGCCGCCCAGTACGCAGGCGCGAGAAGGCGGGGCCCAACTCACGGCAGCCCCGCCTTCCGGGCGTGTAGACGTCACTGGACCGCGCCGCGCAATATCTGACGTGCCTGCGGCCCGCCTTCCGGAAGGAAACCCTGGCGGCTAACTATGGCGACGGTGGCGGAGCAGTGGGTGCTGGTGGAGATGGTCCAGGCGCTCTACGAGGTGAGCTTGGCGGCCCCAGGGGTCCACGACCACACCCAGCCCTGGGGAGGTGGGACGTTTTGTGTGGATTTTTGGTCTGAGGCCTGGGCAGGCCTGGCCCGGTTACGCCCGGACCCCCGGCGTCCCTCGCTGGAAAGGCTCATAGGCGCACCCATTTCCCAGTGGCGGAATGTAGGGAGGCACGGGCGGGAGCCGGAGCCGGGGGTCTCGTATTGCGCTGCTGCGAGCGCGGAGCCCTCTCCAGGTCCTGCCCGGATACAGGAGAGAGGCTAGTCAAAAACAAGAGCTGGGACTGATAGTAAAACGGAGTGATGAAAGTAGAGTGGAAAATCTCAGTCTGGAGAGGTCCCAGGGAAGACAAGTTCTCGGAACTGTGGAGCAGGGAATAGGGGAAAGAATTGTAATAAGTTGGACTTTGTTTTTGTTGGGACGTGGGGTTAGAAAGGAAGCCGAATGATTTAGGTATGTGAAATAGTTTGTCATTCTTCCCGCCTACGTCCCATCTTCTGTCTCGTAAAGATAAAATTATTTTAGTAAAAATCTAAAGAAAGACCAGTTCGGAGCTTTTTTGAAAGGCCAGCTGTTTCAAGTAGGTAAAATAATATGAAATTTAAATGTCAGTCTTGGAGAATGTTCATTCATTTGACATTTAGTGAGTTTCCATGCACTGTGCAATGGAACTTTCTGCGTGTTCTCTGAGCTGTTCAGTACAGTAGCCCACTAACCACATATGGCTGTTAAGCACTTGAAACGTGGCTAGTGCAACTGAGGGGCTGAATTTTTCATTTAATTTAATTTAGATGTGTATTGAAATAGTTGAATGATGCTAGTGACTACAGTATTGGACAGCAGAGATCTAGATGCTAGGAATAGTGCAATGAGGGAACAGGTAGAAGTCCCTGTGCTTACAGAGCTTACATTCACTTAAAGTGAATCTGTTTTCTTTTGATAATTTTCTTAAAACTTAATATAGCGTTTACTGGTAAGGGTGATGATGCAAGATGTATTATTGTAAAACCCATCAGGACTTTTTGAAAAAAAACAGTTAGGAGAGCAAATAGAGCTTAGGTGATGTCCAACCTTAGGTAGATTATAGTGACTAAGAAGAACCACTAAAATCTAAGATTTCTTTCTTAGAAATGAATAATTTCTACTATATGTTGTTGCTGCCTTTTTGAAGACTGCCCTTTGACTATGTAACTTCTCATACCCTGATATTGACCATGAGTGAGACTTGAGAGAAGGTCTCCTTGATGTAACATTTCCTAGGGAAGAAAAGAAGCCACATTTGTGATTTTTATTAATTCAGTAGACATTTCAACTTTTCTTAGGATTTCTTTGTGGAGTGGAATGTTTAGTGACTTGGACATATGTTTGTCAACTATAATCCAATTATTGATAAAACCAAAAGGATTTTTTTAGTCGAGTCCTCATTCTTAAATGAATTATAGTCAGGAGGGATCAGCAAATTTTAAAAATAGTCTTAGATTTCTGGTTTTGCTTCTAATTTCTGTGCACAGTGTATGCAGAATTTGAGGAGTCTTGCTGTGTACCCATACATATGTAACATGTATGTAGTTTTAAAGTTATTTGTCCAATGACCTGAAAGTTTATTTATGAAATAGTCAGCAGTTTCCCTGGTCCCCGCTTCTGAACTTTTTTAACTATTGTGAATCATCATTGCTTTTTTTTTGTCTAATGTTTGAAAATAATTTGTATTTACGTTTCTAAATACCTCTTTTTTTTTAACATCTTTATTGGAGTATAATTGCTTTACAATGGTGTGTTAGTTTCTGCTTTATAACAAAGTGAATCAGCTGTACATGTACATATCTCTTCCCTCTTGCATAAATACCTCTTTTTTTTTTTTTTTTTTTTTTAAGGGGTGACAACGTTTTTATAGCTACTTTTATTTATTTATTTATTTATTTTTGGCTGTGTTGGGTCCTCGGTTCGCGCGAGGGCTCTCTCCAGTTACGGCAAGCGGGGGCCACTCTTCATCGCGGTGCAGGGACCGCTCTTCATCGCGGTGCGCGGGCCTCTCACCATCGCAGCCCCTCCCGCTGCGGGGCACAGGCTCCAGACGCGCAGGCTCAGCAGTTGTGGCTCACGGGCCCAGCCGCTCCGCGGCATGCGGGATCCCCCCAGACCAGGGCTCGAACCCGTGTCCCCCGCACCAGCAGGCAGATTCTCAACCACTGTGCCACCAGGGAAGCCCAAATACCTCTTTTAAATGACTTTTCAATGACAACCTATTGGAATGTAGCACCCGATAACTGACTTATGGAGGTTTAGTTGATACCTGGAATCTTTTATATGCACTTACTGTATCTAGTTGTGTAAGACATAGAAGTCAGCCTGGCTTTTATCCTGGAAATGTTCAGTTGAAAAGAAGACCTGATGTGGATAATTTCATTAAAGTACCTTTGTGGATGTTGACATGGAACACACTACATACTTTCGGGGAACTGTGGTAGAAAAGAGACCTGCTATTTCTTTAAGCACTTATAAAGTCTTTTTTTCTCTGCCACGTTCCAAGGAGAATTTAAAGAGGCCTATTGGGGATACAGGAAATATAGTAAGTTGAGCAAAAGTCTTTGAGAATTATGGAAACTGGTGTCCAAATAATTCTCAATTTATCCATGGTATGTGGGGGTTGTAGAAGGCTTGTGAAGCTGTGAAATGATTGTTACAGTCATTTCCCACCAGTAAAAATATAAATTACCTGAAGGATCTGATAGTTGATATTGTTTGACTATTGGAATTCTGTGTCAGATTTAATTTTAAAACTTAATTTTATTCCTAAAGATGTTTTTATTCCTAACGCTGCAGTTTTAGAGATTTTTCATGTAGGAGAGATTGCCTTCTGTTAGAAATGGGAAAAGGAATGAGTAGAAATGAAGTGCGCTTTGAAAGTAAATTTTAAGAAGTAATAAATAGGTTAAAGGTCATGGGAGCAGTATGTGCAAGTGAATTAAATTTTATGTGCAGGTTTTGGAAATGTTTATTTCACTTCTTGTTTTGCTTCTGTTTTTGACTGACTCCTAGGCTCCTGCTTATCATCTTATTTTGGAAGGAATTTTAATACTCTGGATAATCAGACTTCTTTTCTCTAAAACTTACAAGTTACAAGAACGATCTGATTTTACAGTCAAGGTAAGAAGTTAAATCTCTATTTTATTATTTGGTGTATGATTATAGTTGCTACATCTTTCGAAAAAGGACTTGTGGTGGCTCAGCTATAAATGTTAAAAGATTTTCTGGAATGTAAGGAAATCAGGGTAAGCAAAATACGCGGAAGCCAGAGATAAAGTGAATACACAAAGGAGTACCATGTTACAGGCCTTTATACTTTGCTAGGAGTAAACAGCAGCCTGGGAACGTACTAGATGCTGGACGGGAAGCATGGATGCATGCTGCATTTCAAATGTCCGTATACAAGAAAGATTACATGAGTTGCTCGGGAAAAGCACCACTATTCCTGAAGCCTGAATGAAAGTTTTCCCTGTAGTCTTTATAAAGGAAATTCAGAGTTAGAAAGAATCCTCCCCATCCCACTGCTCTCCACCTTCCCACCCCAAATCAAATTTTGATGTGTTCTGTATGGTAAGGGACCCAGCTCCAGCCCAAGCTAGGCAAACCTTAGGAAGCAGAAGTGTCGAGAGGACTTGCAGTCCTGCCCACTTCGAGTCTGTTAGTATGAGGGACCAAGGGGTTTGTGGCATCCCCTACCTTCTCACGCAGGTAGGAACGCTTAGTAACTGTGCCCCAGGTGTGAGAGGAAGAGCAGTTTTGACTGCAGTGTGGTTTCTGTAGCTTGGATTGTTTCCTTATCCGGCCTCTGTAGCAGTGTGCCAGAATAGTACTTAGGGATACAGAGACGGTGAGAGATGTTTTCCCACAAAAATGCCTGAAACTTTGGTTCACAAGGCAGCATTGAGTGCGGCACAATGATGGAGCACAGCTCTCTTCTGGAGCATTCACAGAAGGAAGTGCAAGTGGAATGGAATTACAGCAATGTGGCGATTGTTTCCCTGGTTTCACTGGCTGCCCCTGCTGTCCTGATCATTCATATTTGTCATGAGATGGTCAGGCAGTATCCCCCCTAGGGGACAAGGGATATGCAGCAGATGGTTCTTAGGGCAAATAAGTTTTGGAAACCTGGGTAAAGAAGACTAAAGAGGTGTCTCATTGCATGATTTCTTGTAACCTTTAATATGACAGTGGCTATCTGAACTGCTGTTTGGAGAACTGCCCTAAACTTGACCGTAGATCCGCAGCCCCGCCTGTGTTTTATGAATACCGTGTGAGGCGAGTGTGCCATAGGACCCACCTCTGATGGTGTCGCAGCAGGATCGGGCTCTCCGGGCCAGAAGCCCTGTCGCTGCTCTTTTCCCTTGGTATTCAGGAACTCCACGTGAATGACCGTGAGGCCATGGAATAGATTTCTAGCCCAGCTTTTTAAGGGGTTGATCATTGCTAATATTCTTAGTTTCAGTTTAAACAAGTCAGTCCACACAAATATGCATTTTAAAAGAAGGATACTGAAACATAATTTTAGGATAACCCTCTAAAAGCAGAACTTACCTAGAGCAAGATTCAGTAATCACTGACATCTTACCCTAAAAGCTGTGGAAGAAAAAAAAACGATATGAGTGTTTCTAAAGCTTAACTTATGGCAGCAAAGAAGAAATGCCCTTCTCAGTTTTATAGGTCTGCAGAGTCTCTTTTTTTATTATTAATTAATTTATTTATTTTATTTTTGGCTGCGTTGGGTCTTCGTTGCTGTGCGTGGGCTTGCTCTAGTTGCAGCGAGCGGGGGCTACTCTTCGTTGAGGTGCGCAGGCTTCTCATTATGGTGGCTTCCGTTGTTGCGGAGCACGGGCTCTAGGTGTGCGGGCTTCAGTAGTTGTGGCAGGCAGGCTCAGTAGCTGTGGCTCACGCGCTATAGGGTACAGCCTCAGTAGTTGTGGTGCACGGGCTTAGTTGCTCTGCAGCATGTGGAATCTTCCCGGACCAGGGCTTGAACCCATATCCCCTGCATTGGCAAGCAGATTCTTAACCACTGCACCACCAAGGAAGTCCCCTGCAGAGACTCTTGAATACCAGGCAATCTTGAGTTGATTCTCAAATCTGTCTCTGTGGTAGCAAGTGGACAGTATGCATGATACATACTTCAGGCTTGTTCAGGCTGCTGTTCTGTGCAGTCATTGGCAGAAATAGATGAGGAATTTATTGGCTGATTTATTCAGCCAGCATTTTTGAGTGCCTGAGCATCAGGTGAATATGCTCCTAGCCATGCCCTAGAATTGCCTATTAGGAGAAAAGTGCACAGAAGCATTTAACAGGAGTGTGAAAATAGAAGTATTGAGAGTGGGCCTATGTAAGGCAAGAATTACTGTGGCTGTCATGTTCATCAGGTGCCTCATCTCATCCTGTACATCCAGACTACATTTTCAAAATTACATTGTTCTCTAGTTCAAGAAAGGATAAGAAACTCAAAATAGTCAAAATACTTGGAATGCATGAAATAACAGGTAAAAGGAATAAAGTGGTTTTTTATGAGAAATTTCCAAACAACTAAATCCTATTACAATAATTATTATAAGAGAGTCTTTTGGTATATTTCAGTTACTTCTGAATCCTTGCCAATGGCTTGTAGAAACAGTGCTTTGTAGTCTAGTTGATCCCTTCCTGTGACAGTCATGCCTGTAAGAACTTAAGGCATGGCTGTCTGTCATATCTTGCAGTAGAGGCTGAGCTCCCTTACCTGCAGTCATGCCTCTCACCTTTGTGTTATAGACTTTTTGTTTTATCATCAGTAGCAGTTATACTTCCTACTTCCCACAGTGAAAAATCCTGAACATAGAAATACAGTTTTTAAGAAATTTCCAGTCAGCCACAAAGCTTCATGGAAAAAGAGCCTTTAGCCTGAGATAAGGAAAGAGGTGAGGGGTTAAGAGCACAAAACTCAATAGTGATTCTGTGTCATTTCCAGGCACAGCAGCTGGACGTGTGTGTCTAGCAGTGTGTTCATTATGATGGTTCCATTACAACAAACAGCTTAGATACCGCTAGAATTGCTGTCCAGTAATTAGCACTGCACTGTATTTTAACTGCTTTTCTCCTGTAGGAAAAGGAAGAATTGATTGAAGAGTGGCAACCAGAACCTCTTGTTCCTCCTGTCTCAAAAGACCATCCTGCTCTCAACTACAACATCGTTTCAGGGTAAATTGTTTTTGCTAGTCAAGGGCTTATATTTGGTTTCCTGTAGGAAACCAAAGTATACAGTGGTTTATATAGTATTCCTTTTTTAACTGAAATAAGATTTTTAGAAATTTCTGGAGATCAGAAACTGCTTTTTAATAGTCTCCAATTTGGGTTTCTGAGTTTGTCCCTTTTTAAAAAATATATATATATATTTTTTAAAGTAATACACACATGTAATATTTCAAATGGGAAGACAGTTAAAATGAAAAACAGCATTCCTACTTTTTCCCACCTGGATTGTTTCTGATTTTAGATCTGTTGAAGGTTACCTTCATAGCTAGATATTAACAGTATGCTTACACTACTGTTTCTTGATTGATTAATGATAGGCAGTGCCTGTTGACTTTCACAATATGAATTATGAAACTTCAGCTCACTTATGCTACCTACCTCCTGGCTTCCAATGTTTTATTTATTTTTATTTTTATTTCTTAAATTTAAGTATACAGAAAATATCAGGCACATATGTATCTACCACCCAGAAGTAATAGGTATTAACATTTTGCTCTCTTTACTTTAAATCTATTTTTTAAAAGAAATAAAACATTAGAAATGCAGTTGACCCTTGAACAGTATGGGGGTTAGGGGCCCTGACCCTCTGGGCAGTCAAAAACCTGCATATAAATTAGAGTCAGCCCTCCAGATACCCAGTTCCTCCAGATATGTGGTTCTACATCCATGGATTCAAGCAACTGTGGATCATGTAGTACAGTAGTATCTACTGTTGAAAAAATCTGTGTATAAGTGGACCTGCACAGTTCAAACCCATGTTGTTCAGGGGTCAAGTGTATCACTAAAGAAATCCCTTCCCATCTATCACTTACTCTTGCCTCCCAGGCAAGATAACCACCATCTTGAAGTTGGTAGATGTTTTTCCTTTGCTTATATTTATACTTTTGCCACAGCATGCCTGTTGCCATGAAAGTGTTTAGTATTCTATTTAAAAATATGATGTAGGATAGTCTCCTGAGTATGTCCTTCTACTTCTGGTCTGATGTGAGAGAGGCTTGTATTCTTCACTTTCGCGAATTTCTTTGGTCTCATGAAAGTTTTACTTGTCCTGAAATCAGACTTAACCAATCATTAATGTTATGGTTATAAAATCCTTCCTACCACAAAGGTCTAATTTGCCTGTTTTCCATATGACAGGTAGTTGTCCCAACATTATTAGTTGAATAGTCCATTTTTTACCTACTGATTGGAAATTTCCCTTCTTTCATATGTCAAGTTCCCTTATAAAGGATCTGTTTCTGGCTTTATTTCTATTCTTTTGGTATATTTATCTCTCCCTGTGCCAGAACCTCGCTTATACCACAGCTTAATAATAGGCCTTGACTAGAGTGAGTCCTTCACCTCCTTGTTCTTCACAATTGTCTAGGCTATCCTTGACTCTTCACTATGAGTTTAGGTTTAGCTGCTCAGATTTGACCAGAAAATGGGTTTGGGTTTGTGACTAGTAATGCATTGAATTTATGGATTAATTTGGAGAGAATTGGTATATTGCTAATACTGAATCTCTTCACCACGTACCTTGTGTGTCACTTGTATACTTAGGTCTTTTATGTCTCTGAGAGAAGTTACATAACGTTCTTCATAAAGATTTTGCTTACCTTTTTTTTTCCTACTTTTTATTTGGAAATAATAGTAGATTCACATGCAGTTGTAAGAAATAATACAGAGAGATTTCATATACCCTTCATCAGTTTCCCCCAATGGTAACATCTTGCTTAACTATAGTACAGTATCACAACCAGGAAATTAACATTGCATATCTTTTAATAGCTTCGTCTCTGGGTTCCAAAGAGTTTTCACTTCTGTCATGAGGCATCATTTTCTTCTTGTTTCTGTGTTATTGCATTGGCTAGGATACCTACCATGCAGTGTTGAATAGGAGTGGTAACAAGGGCCTCTGTATCTTGTTCCGGATGGCTTTTAAGGGATAACCTGTATGGTGTTATAGGCCTTCCTTTCTCTTCCTAGTTTGCTAAGGGAACTTTTTGTTAGTTTTAAAGTCAGTGTTAAATTTTATTAATTTTTTTTTTTTATTTATTGAGATGGTTGTGACTTTTCTCCTCTAATCCATTGCTATATTAAATTGTACTGATCGATGTTTTTTACATTAATTAAGCATATACATAAATTTTTATGAGAAAAATTGCAAGCAACCATGCCACTCATCCTCACCCCAGATCTCAGCTCTGTAGACTTGCAGAAAGATGGGAGATTTACTCTCCGGAAAGGCTAAATATCAATTGAAAGTCCTAAGAATGTGTGAGGAGGCGGGTGCCATTCTCGAACAGAAAGCAAGTATATAGTGAATAATGGGATGCTAATCCCGTTTCCTCCAACTCAGCTTTCAGAACGTTGGCAACCAGATTTATATCCTCATATACACCTCACTGGAGGATTCCTCTCTGGTGAAACTCAAAGTCAAGAGAATAAAAACAGAAAAGTTTGAGTTTGGGGTCTCCACAGATGAATAAACAAGTCTGTGTCTCATTATCATAGAGTAAAGCCCACCATTTACAAAGAAGCCAAGCCCATTTACACAGTGCTTGCAATTAGCATTTCAGTGTCTTACTCTTAAAAATGTGTGGACAACCTTAAATTATGGTCCATTGATTTTCAACAGAATGCTGAGACAATTCAGTAGGGAAAGAATACTCTTTTTAACAGATTGTGATGGGACAACGGGATATACACATGTAAAAGAATGATGATGGACCCTGACCTCACACCATGTGTAAAAATTAGCTCAAAATTAATCATGGGTTTAAATTTAAGAGCAAAAACTATAAGTTCTTAGTTTAGAAGAAAGAAAACAAAAGAGTAAATCTTCATAATCTTGGATTGGCCAGAGATTTTTAGATACCACACAGAAGCACAAGCAGCAAAAGAAAAAATAGACAAACTGGACTTCATTAAAATTAAAAACATTTGTGCTTCAAAGTCCACTACTAGAGAAATGATACAAAACCCCACAAAATGGAAGAAAATATTTTCAAGTCATATATTTGTTAAGGGGCTAGTATTCAAAATATTAAATATATATAAAGAACTCTTACAACTCAGTGATAAACCCTATTTAAGCGTGACTATTTGGTTAATTTTTATTAATTGTTGGATTTTTTTTTTTTTTTTTGGCTAATATTTGGTATTTTTAGCATCAGTATTGAAAAATGAGTTTAGTCTTTTTCTTTTCCCTTACTGTGCTGGCCCAGCTTTGGTATCAGACGTATATTAGTCTTATAGTTTTCCGGGCAACATTATTTGTGTTTGTTCTGTTGAGCATAGATTTTTAATCATGAATTTAATGTCTTCAGTGAGTTTTTTTTTTTTTTTTTTTTTAATTTTTTTATTTATTTATTTATTTATTTATTTATTTATTTTTGGCTGTGCTGGGTCTTCGGTTCGTGCGAGGGCTTTCTCTAGTTGCGGCAAGTGGGGGCCACTCTTCATCGCGGTGCGGGGACCGCTCTTCATCGCTCTTCATCGCGGTGCGCGGGCCTTTCACTATCGCGGCCCCTCCCGTTGCGGGGCACAGGCTCCAGACGCGCAGGCTCAGCAGCTGTGGCTCACGGGCCCAGCTGCTCCGTGGCATGTGGGATCTTCCCAGACCAGGGCTCGAACCCGTGTCTCCTGCATTAGCAGGCAGATTCTCAACCACTGCGCCACCAGGGAAGCCCCTTCAGTGAGTTTTTAAAGCTGTTCATATTTCCTTTTTGAGTAAGTTTTTGTTACTGCCATTTAGTAATTGTTCATTTCTTCTTTTGTTTTCAAATGCATTGGCATGAAGTAGTTCATAGAAGTAGTGCATGAAGTAGTTCATAGAAGTAGTTCATAGTAGCTCCTTTCATATTACTTCTTCTGCCCTGGGTCCTGGAGTGTTTGAGATTTTGTGTGCAGTCTCTGTTTCCCACAGCACTCTGGCTCTCCCTAGAGGAAGCTCCACTGACCTTCAAAACCAAATGTTTGGGACTTCCCTGGTGGTCCAGTACGAATCCACCTTACAGTGCAGGGGACCCGGGTTCAATCTCTGGTCAGGGAACTAAGATCCCACATGCAGTGTTGCAACTAAGCCCACGCACCACAACTACACCGAGCCCACGTGCCTCAACCAGAGAGCCCACGTGCTGCCAACTACAGAGCCCACGCGCTCTGGAACCCCTGCGCCACAACTACAGAGCCCACACACCCCAGAGCCTGCACGCCACAACTAGAGAAGAGAAAACCTGCACACCACAACTAGAGAGAAGCCCACGTGCCACAACGAAAAATCCCGCATGCCTCAATGAAGATCCTGCATGCCTCAACTAAGACCCGGTGCAGCCAAAAAATAAATAAAATAAGTAAATAAATAATAAATTTTTTAAAAAAACGCAAATGTTCTGGGGGTTCATCTTCCTGGTGCAGGACATCCAGGCTGGGGAAGCTCTTGTCGGGCTCAGACCCCTCACTCCTTGGGAAGGGCTTCTGCAAGTGTAATTATTCTCCCGTTTGTGGATCACCTACCTGCGGGTATCGGTCTTGACTATACCATGTCTGCACCTCGCCTACCCATCTCATTGTGATTCCTTCTTTATATCTTTAGTTGTGGAAGATCTTGTCTGCTAGTCTTCAGGTCATTCTCATTGATAGCTGCTCTGTAAATAATTGTAATTTTGGTGTGCCCATGGGAGGAGGTGAGCTCAGGGTCTTCCTAGTCTGCCATCTTGGCCACTCCCAATGCAATAAATTATTATTTATTTATTTATTTTTGGCTGCGTTGGGCCTTCGATGGTGCACGCGGGCTTTCTCTAGTTGTGGCAAGCAGGGACTACTCTTCGTTGTGGTGCACAAGCTTCTTGCTGTGGTGGCTGCTCTTGTTGAGGGCTCTAGGCGCACAGGCTTCAGTAGTTGCAGCATGTGGGCTCAGTAGTTGCAGCACACGGGCCCTAGAGCGTGCAGCTTCAGTAGTTGCGGTGCGTGGGCTCAGTAGTTGTGGCTCGAAGCCTCTAGAGCGCAGGCTCAGTAATTGTGGAGCACGGGCTTAGTTGTTCTGTGGCATGTGGGATCTTCCCCGACCAGGGATCAAACCTGTGTCCTCTTCATTGGCAGGTGCATTCTTAACCACTACACCACCAGGGAAGTCCCAATACATTATTTTTTAATTAAGGTGTGTACATTGTTTTTTAGACATAATGCTGCTGTACACTTAATAGACTACAGTATGGAGTAAACATAACTTTTACATGCACTGGGAAACCAAAAAATTCATGTGGTTCTCTTGATTGCTATACTTGCTTCATTGCGGTGGTCTGGAACTGACCCCGCAGTATCTCTGAGGTGTTCCTGTATACACAGTTTTCTTGAGTTCTGGATTCTTTCATTCGTCCGGTTGTCTGTTCTCCCTCAAGTGCCAAACCTGTTGTTAATGGGGGTCTGTAGTATTTGTTTCTTTCTGGTAAAGCACCATTGTCCTATTTCTAAGTTCACTTATGTAATTACTGACTCTCACTAATAGTGTGGTTGTGGGTTTTGGCTGGGAAGGGTTTTATTTTCCCTCCTTTGACTCTTCTGAAGCCTTGCTGTGGAGACGTCTTTCTGTATCGGTTTTATTTGCCTCTGTGAGCAACTTTGAAGTGTCTTCAGCTCCAGTATTCCTGTGTTAAGTGCCCTGTCTGGCTTGCTGCTGCAAGCCTGCATGGGGCACAGGTGTTAGCCTTCCACTTCTCATGGAAACTGTTCTCCTTTCCTGCCCCATGTGCTAGGCAGAAACAAGGTGTCTGCATCCCTACGTCATGCTGGCAGCTTATCGACTCTGGTCAGGGGCTTTGGGTGTACTTATTCCTGATAGTTTGATTTCTCTGTGTGTCACAGTTTTTGTAGAATGGCTTCAACTTTCACAGCAGCAACTGTTAGTACAGACTTGTCTATGTGGATATTTTGTTTTTTCATCTTTTTGTGGGTGCCAACACCTCCACATCAGGGAGGACTTACAAAACTGAAGAAGTCCTGGGAAGTGGGAAACTAAATAACAGTGGATTATTTGAAAGAGAAGAAGCTCTTGAAGCAATAGGAAAAAGGAAGAAAATATGTAATGAACACCTCTTATAATGACAAGTTGAGAGATGAAGTAATTGAGGCTTATGCAGGCCAGGTAACATCCCTGAGTTTCTGAAGTGGTCAGTAGCCATAATACTGATGGGATCTGCCTGACTCCACAACCATGTTCTTTTCACCGAGTCTTGTGTGAGTTCATCTGCTTTTGTGAATTTACTTCAAGTAGTCATTCTTTTCCTTCCCTGGTTTCCCAGCATCTTTCGTTGTTTTTCTCATAGAAAACCAGTTCTGTTAAAACATACCAGTGAGAGTGGTGTTCCCCCGTCTTTTCTGACCACAGTGCATTTTACAGAGCAGCCCAGTGCACAGAGCAATGCGTGTGTAGAACAGTTCCGTGCCACCGTCCTTTCCCTGGCCCTGTTGGTGCATTTCCATTCCGTCCTATTCTTATGGTTTACTTTAGGTGAAATGGGCTGGCTGTGACTAAGTGAATTGATCTCACAACCCTTTAAGAGCTCATGTCCCATAGTTTGGCCAGTGTTTTTGAAGCATGACTTAAAGCTAGAGTATTTGTCAGCAGAGGACATAATAGGTTGTCTCCTCAAGAGCCCATCTCTTGTCTCAGCTGAACTCAATCCATGCTTCTCCTATGCAACTGGCCACTCTGTTTTCCCCCCTTTTTGGATGAGGGGGATTCCTTTTAAATGGTATTCCAGCATTAACTTTAGAAATTGGGAACAGCGCTTACTTATTTTGGTGGCTTCCTGTAGGTAACATGTAATTTTTTTTTTAATATTTATTTATTTTTATTTATTTATTTATTTTGGCTACGCCGGGTCTTAGTTGCTGCATGCGGACTTCTTAGTTGCTGCATGCAGACTTCTTAGTTGCAGCGTGCATGCGTGATCTAGTTCCCCACCAGGGATCAAACCCAGGCCCCCTGCATCGCGAACGCAGAGTCTTACCCACTGGACCACCGGGGACGTCCTAGTAACATGTATTTTTAAACCACTTAACTGTAAGATTGTTGCTTGCTCTGCCTCTTCATACCTTTGATCTTGATCTTTTTATGTTTCCTCCCTGTGTGTCTCATTCCAGGTACTTTATTTAGCAGCTTCTTTCTTAAGTGAGTTTTAGAGCTAAAGCAGCGGTGTGCCAGTAATCTAGGCGCCGTGGACTTCTAGCTCACTTCTTTATCTGAGTAGTGCGGGGTGACCTATTAAGAGTAGAGCTGATGACCGAGTGTCTGACTTTTAATATGCTACTGTCTAATTCTACTTCTTAAGAATAAAAAGAGAGAGAGGAGGCTAGAGTGCAAACAGAGTAGAATGGCAACACTTGGGTGTCCTGTCGCCTTCCCTCTTCTGGACAGCTGATAATGTGTGTCCTGTAACAAGAATGACTGCTGAAGTATACCACTCTTGTCTCTTTCCCCAGCCCTCCAAGCCATAACATTGTGGTGAATGGAAAAGAATGTATAAACTTTGCCTCATTCAATTTTCTTGGACTGTTGGATAACCCTAGGCTCAAGGTAAGTAGCACATATGCTGAAGTGGACAGATAACATGACTGACATAAGCATCTGGACATAAAATAAGAGACAAATGCAGAATATCAGAAAGGGCTGTGTAAGTACTTACTCTTGACTCTTTAGTGACAGAGCTGTAACCTAGTTTTCAACAAAGGGAGGCAAGGGTGTCCTAATGTGGCTTAGTGTTGGGTGACAACCAGAGAACTATATGAACCAGACCCAGGTAATAGTTGGAGACGTATCTAGGAAATTGCTTCATCTCCTGTTGGGATTGTGGGCCAGTAAACATTTTTTGAGGAAAGACCTATGCCCACAAATGCCAGAAAGTGCGAATGCATTGAGTTAACCAGGTTTTAATGATCAAGCTAATATAACTTTTCCATGTTTTAAGTCGTATACCTAAGTCTTCCCATCCCTCTTTTCTTTATATCCTGTTAGAATGGTCTTAGTACTAAGAAAGGGAAAGCCAGGGTACTGGGGAGCTATGTGGGTTAAAGAATAGGAAATGTCATTTTTAAACTGTCGAAGATATATTATTACAGTCTAATTTTTTTTTTTTACTTTCACGAAGGCAGCAGCTTTGGCATCTCTAAAGAAGTGTGGTGTGGGAACTTGTGGACCTAGAGGATTTTAGGGCACATTTGGTATGTTTTCTGTCATATTTTTCAGACTCCTGCTTTCAAGAATTAAGATTCAGTTTGATTTCAGAACTCCTTGGAAAAGGTACCCTTAATGAGTTGTGGTAATAAGCTGGCGAACTTTCTAGATTTTGTGTTTGAGATCATTGGTAGGAGCTGCACTGGTCTGGGGCTGACTGTCCCTGTGGAGAAGAGCCATAGGTACCTAAGGCACACTGTCTCAGTAGGGCGAAGCCCGAGCTCTTGCTGCATTTGCCCCAGGAGACAGTGGTGTGAGGAAACTGTTTCTGCCGGGCATGACAGTTGTAAGGGGAGGCGTCCGGCTGTGAGTGGCTCTGCTCTTGGTAGTCGTGCAGGAGCCCAGATTCTCCCTGTCTCGTTGCTCTAGGCCTGAGGGCACCATCTTTGTCTGTGTGGCCGAAGCCAGGTGATGAGTATGGGGGAGCAGGCGTGCAGGGCATGGGTACCTGTTCAGGTGGGCGGGTGGGGTTGCTCATCATTCTGCCCACATTCTGTTGGTGAGAACATAACCCAGGTCACGTCTCCCAGCAGAGGGGCTGGAAAGTTGCTCTAGCTGGGCGGCCACCACGTGCCGGGAGGAAAGTGAGAACGGATTTGGGGGATGGGGCAGGTCATACACTGTGTAGCCCTTTTCTTTCTGGAATGAAGACAAAGGATCATTGATTTCCTTGTGTGTGAATGACCTGGAGATGGGCTAACTACATATTAGGATGAGAGTGTGATTTCAAACACTATGAACTCCCTAAATCAGAGTCATCAAAGAAGACCCTGGAATTTTTATGGTGGTTTTTTATTAAACGTATATTGTTCTTTGCTTCTGAAAATTTCAAAAATGTTGTTAAATAATTTTCCAAATGAGTGTATTACTGGAAATAACATTCTGGTTTACAAAATGTCAGAGGGTAGGGACAATGGGGCCAGGGAAGTCTCTTTTGTCTTCTCTACTTATTTTCATTTCTGGGTCTTTGTTGTTTTCACTTTAACAGTTAAGATGTTTTTATTTAAGGGAGCACCTTTCTTTATCCCTTAGCTAATTTAGTGGTTAAATTATTTTTATTGGAAACAGATGATGGGAGTTGGTGTCCAAGAATCCTACAGCTGGAAAGGATCTTTAAAATCTTGTATTCCAGCATCCCAGCTAGTCAGAAGAATAGAAAGCTCAGAGAGGTTAAGTGACTTCCTCATGGTCACATAGCTAATTAATTTCAGCCCTAAAACTAGAAAATAAGTATTCTGATTTGCAATATTAATGGCAAGCTCAAAGACTTAAAAGAGCTCAGATCAGAGGCTCCCTCTTTCCTCTAGCCTAGTGCAAACATGATTTGTTTGCCTGCTTTTTATTGGTAGGGTATTATTTCCTTCATAAGAATTAGAAAACCAGAAAAGGCATTTTTTTTACAGGGTTGTTTGTTGTAATCTGATCGACAAGGCTTTCTTTCCATGATCTGCTTGCGGGGTAAAGAAATTTTTTCTTGAAAGCCTCTCTTTCTAGTAGATTTTATTTGCATGTGTGGCCTTGGCTCTTGCTCGGGAGTTAAATCTGAGAAGACCGATAAGAGATTTATTGCTAAATTTAGTGGAAAAAAAGTTTCAAATCTTCAAGACCAGTTTTCCCAGAGCTATGGAAATATGTTGTTTTAATTGCCCAGTCAATTTTTCATTTGGGTCACCTGAAATACGTGTAATAGGATGCTGTGTGCCTCTAAACTTGGGGAGGGGGGTCGTTAAATTAATGATTTAAAAATTTTTTAAGTTAAATATAGTTGACATACAATATTATGTTAGTTTCAGGTATACTATATAGTGATTTGACATGCATGCATTATGAAATGATCACCATGGTAAGTCTAGTAACTGTCTGTCCCCAAAGTTATTACAATATTTTTGGCCATATTCCTTATGCTGTATGTTACATCACCATTGCTTATTTATTTTATAACTGGAGCTTTGTACCTCTTAATCCCCTACACCTAATTTTCCCCACCCCTGATCCCCTTTCCCTCTGGCAACCACCCCTTTGTTCTGTGTTTCTATGAGTCTGTTTTCATTTTGTTTTATTTTGTTTGTTTTGTTTTTTAGATTCCACATATTAGTGAGATCATATGCTATTTGTCTTTCTCTGTCCAACTTATTTCACTTTTCATAAAACCCTCTTGATCCATCCTAAATTAATTTTCTTGATTGAATAATTCAATCCATGATATAAACCTCAAAGATTTAAAGAGATAGTGAAGTCTTCTCCCCACTGCCATTCCACCCCCAAAAAAGCCAGCTGCTATCAGTAGTTTCTTGTTCATTCTTCCAGGCTTTTTTCAGTGTGTGCAAACCACTTCCATACATTTTCCCCCCCGTTTTACAAAAATGGTAGCATACCACATACGTGTGGTGTGCTGTTCAAGTGCGTTTTAAATTTAAATTGGATTTCATCTTTCAAGTGTCTGAATAGGCCACCAGAGTCAATATAATGAACACATAATTGTGTATTAGCTACTCTGAACTACTTATTGGTCACTGTGTCATCCTTATCCTAATGTAGTAGAAGGTTCAAACAGACTGTGGTATCTGGACAAAGGTTGAAGGTTAATTGGCAGTGTGATGGTTTTGTAATAAGACACCAAACCTACAGCTTGGAGTAATGTGTATTGTTTTTTGAGTACATTGTCCTTCCTGTAAACTTGTTTTGTTCCTTTTCAGCAGTTGCCCATGCTTGCTTATCATCTTTTTTCCTTTCTTTATGTGTATATCGTATGTATTTTTACTTGGTTTTCCAACAGGGTATTTTCTGTGTTTTTCCTTATTCTGGAACTAATCACTTAAATTACTGTAGTTGTGTTAAATTACCTTGAAATTTCAGTGTTAGATAAGTTCAAGAAGCTACTTGAGGTCAGCTAAGGCTATATTTTAAATCTCTAAAATACCCTTGGGACTTCCCTGGTGGCACAGTGGTTAAGAATCCGCCTGCCAATGCAGGGGACACAGGTTCGAGCCCTGGTCCAGGAAGATCCCACATGCCACGGAGCAACCAAGCCTGTGTGCCATGACTACTGAAGCCCGTGCACCACAACTACTGAAGCCCGCGTGCCTAGAGCCTGTGCTCTGCAACAAAGAGTAGCCCCCACTCGCCACAACTAGAGAAAGCCTGCGCACAGCAACGAAGACCCAACACAGCCAAAAATAAATAAATAAATTTATTTTAAAAATAAAAAAAATAAAATACCCTCTATAATTCAATTATTCTGAATATTTAGGGTACGTTTGCCCTTTGTACTGAGCATTAAAGCAGAAGTGAACTTCCCTTTCCTCTCATTTTAGTAGCTTACATGTGAGGCTAGGGTCTCTTTCCCAGGCCCAACCAAAAGGTTGCTTTTGATTTTGGCTTTTTCTTTTCCTGGAAGTACTAATATCACTCAGGCATCTGTTTTCAGTGATGAAAATGCTCCCTCTTTTAGCTCTTTTCTCAACTTTTCAGATAGTGAATGAAAATCACTTATTGGAAAAGTAAATTTCCTTATTAAAACATTTTCTGTTTATTATTTCATAGTAACATAATAGATGATACTAGATGATTAACACAGAAAAAGAAAATTGACAGTTGAATTAAAATTCTTCTAGTTTCTTAGGCTAAATGTTCTCCTGCCTCCTGAAGGCCCAGCAGGTTCTTAAAATAGTCTTGTGAGGACTGTGTGGATCCGAAGTTTTCCACCTTCTCATCTTATTGTTTTAATGTGTAGTTTAGAATCAGTCAAGTGATTTTATCAGGTTGTGGAGCCTTCCTTTCCTCTAAGGCTAATGGGGCCCCTATGCACTTTGATAGTTTCTCTTGTTGAACCTCTCTGATTGTTTTGTTTGTAATGCATTCAGATCTCATTTACATGTGGTTTATCCCTGTGCCTGGGATCTGCTTTGCATACATGATGCCTACTTGACTCTTTGGTCTTAAACTAAATCAAAAGACAATTAGTGGCAGAGTTTCATGGTGAGAGATAGTGGCATGTAATTGTGTTCTAGAGCCAATAGTAAACAATTGTTCATTTGTTTATTTTAAAAAATATTTTCTCTCTGTTGTAGGACCATGACTACATGTTTTAGTAGGAAGGGCATTTGGTCATAAAATTCCTAGATCTGCCGCTTCTTCCTACCAGTCATGGAATTGTAGTTTTCGCAGTGTAGGCAGGGAATGATCTTAGTTGCACAACTTAGAACATTTTGGTAAGAATCACATAAGATACCGTATGTGAAAACATTCTGGAAAACATTCAGCACTGTTTTTAATGTTCTAATGAGTACATAGGTGATATTTGTACTTTTAAGAAAATTGTCCAAGTCTCAAAGGATTTAAAAAAAGTATGTAACACAAAAATATGGAGATTTTAAGAGAAAATATAGTTGGTTGTTTTTAAACTGTTCTAAAGTTGGGTATTTCATAGTCTTTCCTCTGAAAAACAATCAAGAAGGCCATAACACCTCCTTTTATTCTGATAAATAGGAACTTGAACAAGTGGCTTTAATATAAGATCGTCCTTAAATATCCAGGATTTGGATAACTTAATTAGCAGATAGCGTACCTTTTTTCCTTCTAAAAGATTACTTTTTTTTATTCTACAAATATTGAGTTAATTGAACAAACACCAGCATGTTGCTTTTTCGATGCCAGACATCGTTCTGAGTGTTTTATAAGCATTCTCTTGCGGTTCTCCTAACAATCCTTTGAGGCAGGTAGAACTGTTAACCATTTGACAGGGGAAGGACCTGAGAGGCACAGAGCAGTTTTGGGCCTGTCCATGGTTCACACCTGGCAATGAGGGAGCCCAGATCTGAACCCCCTGTGATGACTGCCATGGCCAGGCCTTGTGTTTGGTGTGGGGCATCCTGCCCTGGCCTTGCCTCCCATCTGTTACGTTCTGGTGAGGGAGCAGGTGCCAGAAAGGGCAGCAAGTGCTGAGAAGACACAGAGGCTTTCTGGTCACCTTCCTCCGTGGCCTCTTGCCTACCATATTGGTTCCTAACAGTGAATGAGAGAATGACGCATGCAAATCTGTGGCACTAATTGTTGAAATGGATCATACACACAGAAGATAGGCATCCAAAGTTAAAGAACATGCCCTGGTAGTTTTTCTGTTTGCTGCCTCCCCCGCCCTTGGGTTAAGAGTTTCTTCCTTGCAGAGTAGCTATCAGACATCAAAAGAAGTTATGCAACTGTCCGTGTTTACCTGTCACAAAACCTGCTTTGCAAGGCTGACATCAGCTAAAACCCAGTGTCTTTAGATAGGAGGAGGAAAGGCCCATCTTTTTTAAACTTTTGGGACTAGGCAAGAACCAGTAAGTCATTGATTTATTGTAGAGGGATTCTTCTTACCACTTTATGGCAATGACATAAAAATGGCTATGAGTATGTATAATGAGAATACTAACATAATTTTTATCAACTGGGTAGCTAACTCTAAAGCCCTAAAACAAAGCCAAGATTGTTTTACTGTTTTATTGCTAATCAATGAGGAGAGTCATTTAGAGCTACAGAATGATTTAAAATCCTTTTTTGTAGTTGGCAAAAACAGTTTGTCTGTATCCATAGCATGTTTTTTTTCTTTTTAAAATGGAGATACTGAATGAGAGCAATTCACTGTGGCTTGGGTTGTCCATCTGCTAGCTAAATTGTTGAGATTTGGGATAGATAATTCCCAGTTCAGAGGCAGCATTGTAATTTGAAGGAGGCCTCCTATGGGGGACCTGGCCTCCTGTCTCATCAGAAGTGAGAGGCAGCAGAGTGGTGGGGACCTATCTGTGGGCAGGGTGCTCAGAGAGCACTAACAAAGAGGAAAGGAAGACATGCCTGAGACACGCCCGTGCTCAGCTGCATGGACGTAGCTGGTTCTCTGGTGCTTTGCTGCTTTCCTCGTTCTTGCCAGACTTTGCCTGCAACACTTCCCTGGCAGCATATCTCGTGGAAGGGCGGGCAGTCAGGAGCAGGATCAAGTCTTCAGACTTGGTGGTGTTGATGTCACAGATTTGATGCTTGAAGAGCTAAGCACTCTTTTGGTGCCATTTTGATCAACCGGGATGCATTCTTCTACACGTTACTGTGAAATCTCATATTTATTTAGTGTTGCTCTAATGAAAGTGTCACTTCTATAAAAATGACTACCTGATTGGTAATGGAAATCAAATGGTATTTCATGTGTTTTTTATGCAATAAGCTATGTTGGTATACATTTTAACTTATAAATGGGAAGAAGCATGCCTAGTTGTTTATCATTACTTGATGGGATAAATTGGAATGGGATAAATAGTTCATTTTCACAATTCTATATCATCCTTTAAGAAGTCTACAAGTGAAGTGGTCTTCAGTTTATTTTATTATTTGGATATTGCTGCTAAATTTTCTAATTCCTCACTATACCTCTCTTGCCATCAAACTGAGGTGTCGTTCGGACCCTCTGTGTCGTCTCATCTCTCACTCAGTAGCTGGCGCCCACCCCAGCAGCCTTTGGTTCACAATCGAGGGACCTCTGCGCCTTTAGTCGGAAGTCACTGTGAATGTGTTGTAGTTCTGAGTGTAGAAGGGACCCAAGTGCTTCAGACCAGGGGAGTGAAGGCACAGCTTAGCCTTGTATCTGCCCTCTGGGCTCCGAGTTCTCCATTGACAGCTGCCAGATGCTTCTCTTAGCTGTCTCACTTTGTCAAGTGGCAGAAACCCTATATTTCTCTTTGATCCAGTGCTTATCAGAGTATTTTTATGTGATACTTACTAAATGTTTGATTAACAATTGAATGAGATTGTTGGACAGCCCTCATTTAACTACTTATTAAAATTTAGTCCTTTGTGAAGTTGTATCTTTTATAATTCTTAATTTTGTCTTTTACTAGTTAAAAAGCATCACAGTAAGATTAACTTGCCTCTGATAAATCAGTGAGTGGGTTTACAGATTTTAGACACTTTATTCAAATGTTCTAAAAAGTTGTTTATTCCTGTTGCTGAGCTGACCTTACTCACTTGTTCCTCCCTGGAAGTTGGTGGAAATCTCACACTTAACAGCTAACCAGGTCTCTGTTGGAAATATTTAGTCCACTCAGTGTCCAGCCTTGTATCCAGCTGGGTGAAGTTGTTTCTTTTGTATATCTCAGTCCTGCAGGTCTTTTCCCTCTCCCCCTTCTCACCAGGAATGTCTCTGGTAGGGAGGGGCATACTTGGAGGGAAGGCTGATGCTGAAGGGGTCTCCTGGAGCGAGGCTCCCAGCCACAGGTCCTCGACATCTGAGCCGGAGGGCTCTGCCGGGCCATCAGCCCTCTCCACCGCCCCTCACTGGGGAACGTCTGGGTCCCCCTGCCACTGCCTACACTTCTGAGTTCCCCTCAGTGGACATGCCGTGGCTCTGAAAGTCTGCCTTTACTCCTCAGAGTTCCTCGTTTCTCCCATGAAGCTCCAAGGCTGGAGGGGCTTGGCTGCATCCTTCCTGTATCAACTTCTGAGTTCTCTTTGCGCAGAGCATGTGGTAAAACTCTGATCTCGTTCTCCAGACTTGGGTCCTGCTGTAGTTAAAAGAGCTAAAGAAAGTTTAAAAAAATTTTCTCTGCCTCATTTTAAGACACTTGGAAGTTTTCTAGTTCACAGCCAGCTGGTACACTATTTATTTTAGACATCGCTGGTCCCTCCATCCCAGGGTGTGAAGCCTCATGGCTTAGCCTGGGAAGGTGAAAGGCTATATGGAACGATGATGTAAGAGAGAAAAAAAAATACCAGTTTAATAATTACAGTTTATCCCTATAATTACATCAACATTCTTCTTAAGCTGCTTCCATAAAAGGACCATATTTCTCTTTGTACTATACGTTTGAATTCACCAGTACACTTCAAAAGAAATTTAGACAGAAACTCAGTACTGCAGAGTGATGGCAGGTGCCACAACTAAGTGCTGACACAAACTGTTAGAGGAGTGACCACCACAACTGAAAAAGTTCCTGTCTCTTGATGCAGAGTATGTGGGGTTCTTTTTAACTTAACTACTTTTCTTTTTTCTTTCTTTTCCTTTTAAAAGCTGGTTGACAGTTGTCTTCATGCCTGGTTTGGTCACTTCTCCTAAAATGCAAAACGGCGTTAATAAGTTAATGTCGTACATTGGTAAAGTCTTGGCATTGTTGGTTGAGGGAAGTTAAAGCAGGCAAGGTCACTGGACCTTGAATTCTTATTGCTAGAGTGATATAAAAGCAAAACCTAGAGTCAGAGCTGTCCCAGTCACATATTTATAGACAAATGAGTAGCTGATTCAGCTCACAGAGTATAGAAACAGTTTTGGCCCAGAATTATCTTAGTAGATATTGTATGACTTGTAACTTCAGAACAATTACATTTTGACCACAAGGTGACAGTATTAATAGCTAAACTGCTTATGTTATTTTATTTATTCTTTAGTCAAAGAAAAAGAATTATGAGACAGTTTAACCATTTAACTTTGTACTCTTGAACTAGATGTGCACTTGGATTTGGAAGACCGCCTGGCAAAATTTATGAAGACAGAAGAAGCCATTATATACTCATATGGATTTGCCACCATAGCCAGTGCTATTCCTGCTTACTCTAAGAGAGGGGACATTGTGTTTGTGTAAGTAATCTTTACTGACATTTCTTATCAGAATTCCTTTGGAAATAATATTGGCCCTCCTAGAGAATTCCTTTGTTAGAGGTCATCTGCCTAAAATAATATTGATTTTTTTTTTTTTTCATTTTTAAAGAAATATATAGTCACCCAGCCAAGTAGTTCTGCAGAACTAGTGAGACCTCCACTGGAAGGATGCCTTAAGGTGTCGGTACTTTGTTATCTGCCATTATGATTTTATTTATTGATGTTGAGAAGACCAAACTTATGTAGGAGCGGACCAGCCCTCTGTTTTCCCTGTGCAGCTCTGCGACAGTGTGGTGTCCTTGTGAGTCCATGGTCGTAGCCCACATAGCCACTCATACTACCTGATAAAGTCACTCCACTTCTCAGTACCCTCGCTGCAACTCTTGGTCTCTGCTGATCTTGCTTCATGGCTTGTTAAGAATATAGAAGTCATGAGTTGCAGACTTCCTTAACTTTCCAGGAACAAATTACACACTTGCATACATGTGCACTAAATGTATGGTGTTGCTTTTTACTGTGGAGGGGAAGAGCAGAGAGGAGTAGAGTGAGGGCTGGCATAGCCCAGGCAGCTGGTTATACCCGTCAGGAGCACCTGCCACTAGCCCGAGCCTCTGTTATCTTTTGAGTGGACAATTAAATGACTCTCTTCATTTAGGTCTCAGAGTGACTTTTGTTTCCTCTTTTCCTTTTTGACACCATAGCCAGACACTCCATTTAAGAGCTTCCATTGTTCCTAAAATAAATATCCAAGTTCTTATTATGATCTTGTACATTCTAGACTACTGTTTTAGGCCCATTTTCTACCATTTCCCCTTAGGTGGTCATGCTGTGTAGCCTTACCAGCCTTATATGCTAGTTTCCCCTCAAGGCCTTTGCACGTGCTAAGACCCTAAGTCCCTACGCCTAGAACGTTGTTCCTCCTCTCATCTCCTACTTAATTCCTGCTCATCCTGCACATGTACCACCTCTGCAGGAAAGCCTTCCCCAAGCTCTCAGACCAGGTCAAGACCCCTTGCTGCATGTGGAGAAAATTTTACAGCCAGAGGAGTTTGGTATCCTTGTGAATCCATGACCACGCAGGCATTTACGTGCCTGTCAGAATCACTGTTTCTCAAGCCTCCCTTAACTTACATATGCAGGTGTGTGCGTGTGTGCTCATGGGCGCCCGCACCGTCTGCTCTTGGCTCAGCTTGCCTCACGCTCACTGTACTCTTTTACACCACTTTCAACAGTTCATACCAGCCCGTTGCCTAGGATAGCATGTGCCATTTAGTGGTGCTCAGTAAATACCTTCAGTAAGAGAATGAATGGAGGCTGGAGCGCAAAAGAGGGGTCCAAGTGACTGGACTTCAGAGCCCGGCTCACCTCAGTCCCTGTACCATCCTGCTGCTTCTCACTCACTGTCGGAGCACCTGTAGTGCAACAAGCTCAAGCACACGCTGCAGGGCTGGCTCTTCCTGGGGGTTTTCAGCACGCTTGTGTCCCATTCTTCCCCACAGCCCTGTGACAGTTACCTGGGAGCACTCCAGCACATGGCCTGGGCCTGAGTAGAATTGTTTCCCAATGTGACCATGAAAATGAATGTTTCTATTAATTTCTTGCACATAGTTTAAAAAATCAGTAATAATAAAGACTCATCACAAATTTGAGAGCCAGTGATTTAAACAGTGATTCTAGGTTTTTAATAAAGCATAGTTGCAGACAACTACAACACAGTGTCAGCCAATATCGCTTTATACAAGCCCCCACCATAAATTCCTTTTTGAGTTTAAAGTCCAGAAGAAGTTTACAGTTACAGTTGAACTTGTATGCTTCCTTTGTCAGATAATAAATACTATATTGTCCTTTTGGTTTTCACTGCTAGGAAACCTAGTCTAAACTCACTTTCAAATCTTATGCCTGGTGTCTTAGAACTTCAGTTTCTAATGAGTCATTAGACAACTTAATTATTCCCTTATACATAATTTTAAATATTCCACCTGAAATTCATTTGAAAGTAGGAACACTAGAGGTAAAAATGGTGTTTAGTAAATTATTTGACAAATTGTTTTTGATAAATTCATTAGGCATAGACAATATGTTCGATGTTTTATTTTCTTTCTTTTCTAGTAAACAGTGATAATGCTTTGCCAGTAGGTCTCAGAACAATGGTTGTTTATATACCTAAGTCTTTCCTTGTCACTCTGTCTGTATATTACTTTGTGTACCCTTTTCTAATGAAATGTTTTATATTGAGATAATTGTGGATTCACATACACTTGGAAGAAATAATACAGAGATTTTATGTGCCCTTTACCCAGTCTTCCCCAATGGTCACCTCTTGCAAAACTGTAATACAGTTTGAAAAGTGGGATGTTGACATTGATAAAGTCAAGATAATCCCTCTTGTTGCCACACCCATATCCCTTCTACCCTACCCACTCTTTAGCCCCTGGCAACCACTAATCTGTTCTCCATTTCTGTAATTTCATGATTTCAAGATTGTTGTACAGGGACTTCCCTGTTGGCGCAGTGGTTGTGAATCCGCCTGCCAATGCAGGGGACACGGGTTCGAGCCCTGGTCCGGGAAGATCCCACATGCCACGGAGCAACTAAGCCCGTGCGCCACAACTACTGAGCCTGCGCTCTATAGCCCGCGAGCCACAACTACTGAAGCCCGCATGCCTAGAGCCTGTGCTCTGCAACAAGAGAAGCCACCGCAATGAGAAGCCTGCGCACCGCAATGAAGAGTAGCCCCCGCTCGCCGCCAACTAGAGAAATACCGTGCACAGCAACAAAGACCCAACACAGCCAAAAATAAATAAATAGATTAAAAAAAAAAATGTACAAATGTGAGTCATACAGTAGGTAAAACATTTGAGGATTGGCTTTTCTCATTCAGCATTAATTATTTGGAGATTCTCCAGGGTTGTTATGTGAATCAAGAGTTTGTGCCTTTTGATTGCTGAGTCATATTCCATGGTATGGATACACCACAGTTTGTTGAACCATTCACCTATTAAGGATATCAGAGTTGTTTCTAGTTTGGGGCTATTACAAATAAAGGTGCTGTAAATATTCATGTATAGCTTTTTCTGTGAACATAAGTTTTCATTTCTTTGAGGTATATGCCAAGGAATGCAGTTGCTGGTCATAAAGTATTGTGCGTTAAGTTTTTTAAGAAATTGCCAAACTTTTCCAGAGTGGCTGTATTATTTTACATTTCCATGAACAGTGTATAAGTGATCTAGTTTCTCCAACATCCTCAGGAGCATTTGGTGTTGTCGCCTTTTTTTTTTTTTTTTTTTTTTTTAGCCATTCTCATAGGTGTGTACAGATATCTCATTGTAGTTTTAGTCTATATTTCCCTGATGCTACCATACTTACTGTTTTTAGGCTTTGGTCTTGGCATCAGGGTAATACTTCATAAAGTCAATTTGAAAGTGTTCCCTCTTTTATTTTCTGGAGAAACTGTATAAAACTGTTGTTAATTCTTTAAATGTTTGGTAGAGTTCTCCAGTAAAAACAGCTGGACCTCGAGATTTTTTTTTTTTTGGAAGTATTTTTACTATGAATTTAATTTCCTTAGTACTTGTAAGGCTATTCAAATATTGAGTGAGTTGAAGTAGTTTGTGTTTTTCAAGGAGTTGGTCCATTTCTTCTAAATCGTCAAATTTGTATGTGTAGCATTGTTTGTGATATTCCCGTACTATCCTTCTAATGTCTGCAGATCCCTGTTTCCTTCCTAACTGGTAATTTCTGTCTGCTCTCTTTTTTGTCATTTTTGCTAGAGATTTGTCAATTTTATTGATCTTTTCAAAGAATCAGCTCCTTGTTTCATAGATTTTTCTACGTTGTATTTTTGTTTTCATTTCTACTGATTTCTGGTATTATTTCCTGCCTTCTGCTCATTTGCAGTTTAGTTTGCTCTTTCTAGGTTCTTGAGGTGAGAACTTCAATTACTGATTTGAGACTTTTCCTCATTTCTAATGTATTAGTGCTATGAATTTCCCTGTCATCACTGCTATAGTTGTGTTCCACAAATTTTGATGCGTTTATTTTCATTTTCGTTTAGTTCATTTTTGTGTTTTATTTCTCTTTGACCCATGAGTTATGTAGAAGTGTGTTGTTTAGTTTCCAAGCATTTGGAAATTTTTAATTTGTTACAGTTTGTTTTATGGCTCATGATGTGGTCTATCTTGGAATATGTTCCATAGTCACTTAAAAAAGAATATTCTGGCAAATACAGAGAAAAGGCCACGTGAGGACACCAGTGAGAAGGTATCACTCCATGATAGGACACATGTGATTAATTTCCTTCTTTATACATTTCTGTTTTTCATATAATAGTATTCAATGATCAAATGTTACACTGATCATTATTTTTTAAAAGTCACTGATATGCAAATTAAAAACCAGAAAAAAACATACAAATTGTTCATTTGCCACTTCTATCCTTTAATCCAGTAAGAGAGAGCGCTAGTTTTGCATGTCAACTTCCTAAGGTATACTTATATAAAAGTTTTAGTGAGACAAAAAGCAATTTACATATGAAACTTTATTTACCTTTTGAGAGAAATTTTTTTTTGTCATTATCATTAAATAGAAAAAAAAATATTCTGCTGAATGGAGTGTTCTATAAACGACAATTAGATCTTCCTAGTTGATGCTGTTATTGAGTTCTTCTATATCCTTGCTGATTTTCTGTTTGGTAGTTCTGTCAGTTGTTGTAATTTGTCAGTTCCTTCTTTCACTTTTATCAGTTTTTGTGTCTTATCTTTTGTAGCTCTGTTATTTGGTGCACATTTAGGATAAGTTTTCCTGGTTAATTGAGTCTTTTTATCATTATATAACATCCTTCTCTGTCTCTGGTAATTTTCTTTGTTCCAAAGTTTACTTTATCAGATATTAACATAGGCACTCTGCTTTCCCTTTTGAATGTTTGCATATGTTTATTGTATGTAATATATATGTATACCCTTACTACCTATATTATTGTATATAACATACATACATATATATAGCATATAACTATATATATATACATATAACTACATGTGTGTGCTCATGTGCGCCCTCAGTGCGCCCTACACACACACATTCCCTTACTACCCATCTCATTACATTTGAAGTGAATTTCTTATAGGCAGCATGTTTAATCCACTCTGCCACTCTGTCTTTAAATTGTATATTTTAGCCATTTACATTTAATGTAATTATTGATATATGGGATCTTAATCTCCCAATTTTTATTTTTTGTTTCTTATTTGTTCTCTCTGTTTTTTGTTTTCTTTTTTCTTTTTCCTGCCTTTCTCAGGGTTAATTGAATGAGTTTTGGAGTTCCATTTTTATTTATCTTATTTATTTTATTTATTTGTTTTCAAGTGTTTCCCTTTGTATAGTTTTTTAGTCATTGCTGTAAGTATGATGTTGTATGTACGCATAAGTTATCACATTCTACTGGTGTTATTTTACCAGTTCAGTTATAGAATCCTTTATCTTCCTTTACATCCCCTTACTCTCCTTATTTATAATACAGTTGTTTTAAGTATTTCCTGTAAACACTTTGAGAACCACATCAGATAGTGTTATAATTTTTACTTTAACCATCCGCAATGACTTAGAAAACTCAAGAGGGGAAGAAGAGCCTAGTGTGTTTCTTCATACTTTTTACAGTATTCTTTCTTCCTTCCTGATAATCTAAGATTCTTTTATTTATTTATTTTTTCTATGTGGAGAGCTTTCTCTAGCCATTCCTTTAGGGGAAGTCAGCTTGGAACAGAGTCTCTTAGTTTTTTTTTCAACTGAGAATGTCTTCTCCCCCTCATTCCTAAAGGATATTTTTGCTAGTTTTGGATTCTTGGTTGCCAGGTCTTTTTTTTTCAGCATTTGAAATACATTGGGACACTTTTTTCTGGTGTTCGTGGTTTCTGATGAGAAATCTACTGTCACTCAAATTGCTTTTCTCTTACATGTAAGGTGTCATTTTTCTTGTGCTGATTTCAAGATTTTTTTCTTTGTCATTCGTTTTCAGAAGTTTGACTGTAATTGTTTTGGCATTTATTTGTTTGGGTTTACCTGCAAGAATTTTGCTCAGCTTCTTTAATCTATAGTTTTACGCCTCTTCTTTAATCTATAGGTTTTCAGCCATTATTTCTTTAAGTACCTTTTTAGTCCCACCCTCATTCTGTTCTTTAGAACTCTACAGACTTGAATGTTGCATATTTTACTGTAGTCTCACAGGTCCCTGAGACTGTTCTTTTCTTTCTAGTCTACTTTCTCTCTGCGATTTACATTGACTTGATTTCTACTGTTACATCTTTCAGCTCACTGATTCTTTCCTCTCTCCATTCTGCTGCTGAATTCATCCACTATGCTTTTTCTTTTGACTATTTTGCTTTTTAGTTCTAATATCCCCACAGGACTTTTCTTTGTATCTTCTTTTTCTCTGCTGCAGCTTCCTGTTTTTTCATTTGTTTCAAGCATGTTCATAATTACTCATGAAACATTTTTTTTTCACACTCTATTTTATTTTTACAAGAGATAAATAGACTGACACCAAGCATTGTACATGGATGACCACAACAAAATCAACAATGATTGCAATTACCAAACATGAAACACACTCATACTATGTCATAATATTGACATTCAGTCCCGTAATCCTCCACTGTAACAGCTCCTTTACTTTGCAGTGAAAATTGATTTGTATATTCTTTGCCTCTGAGTCCTTGTGGGATTTTTTTTTTTTAATTCAGACAGACAGAAAGTCACAAAAATTATACTCATCCTCATCAGTTCACTCAGTCCCATGTAATTAATTTTTTTTTCATCTTGATCTTTTTTTAGCACTTTTATGAGTTCATCAGTTTTTCCTTAGAGTTCTGAAAATGCTTATTCATTCAGTTCAGCAGTACAGTCAGTTACCAGAAACCTGTACTTGTCAGAGCCTTTTCCATGAATTTCTTGAAGATGAAACCCTTTTATAGGAACATATTTGCAAATTCATCAGAGTACACCCAGAACTGTCTGTAAATGACAAAAGACTTAAAAATGACCATGGTTAAAGATTTGATGAAAGTTCATAATAATGCAGTTGACAAGAAAATTAGTTATTTCTGAGATATACATTTTAAAGTAATAACTAGAATTATTATAACATTATACCAGAACATATAAGATTTTGAGAAGTTTCCTGTAATGTCTGAAACATTTATATTAACATATTTCCATACATATTTCCATACAAATACAAATATAAGATTTTTAGAAATTTCATGTAATGTCTGAAACATTTATATTAACATATTTCCATACATATTTCCATACAAATACAAATATAAGATTTTTAGAAATTTCATGTAATGTCTGAAACATTTATATTAACATATTTCCATACAAATAACCCAATGAAAGTTTAGTATTAGTTGTTTTGTTTGTTTTTTTATACTGCAGGTTCTTATTAGGCATCAGTTTTATACACATCAGTGTATACATGTCAATCCCAATCGCCCAATTCAGCACACCAGCATCCCACCTCACCGCAGTTTTCCCCCCTTGGTGTCCATATGTCCATTCTCTACATCTGTGTCTCAACTTCTGCCCTGCAAACTGGCTCATCTGTACCATTTTTCTAGGTTCCACATACATGCATTAATATACGATATTTGTTTTTCTCTTTCTGACTTACTTCACTCTGTATGACAGTCTCTAGATCCATCCACGTCTCAACAAATGACTCAATTTCGTTCCTTTTTATGGCTGAGTAATATTCCATTGTATATATGTACCACAACTTCTTTATCCATTCGTCTGTTGATGGGCATTTAGGTTGCTTCCATGACCTGGCTATTGTAAATAGTGCTGCAGTGAACATTCGGGTGCATGTGTCTGTTTGAATTACGGTTTTCTCTGGGTATATGCCCAGTAGTGGGATTGCTGGGTCATATGGTAATTCTATTTTTAGTTTTTTAAGGAACCTCCCTATTGTTCTCCATAGTGGCTGTATCAATTTACATTCCCACCAACAGTGCAAGAGGGTTCCCTTTTCTCCACACCCTCTCCAGCATTTGTTGTTTGTAGATTTTCTGATGATGCCCATTCTAACAGGAGTGAGGTGATACCTCATTGTAGTTTTGATTTGCATTTCTCTAATAATTAGTGATGTTGAGCATCTTTTCATGTGCTTCGTGGCCGTCTGTATGTCTTCTTTGGAGAAATGTCTATTTAGGTCTTCTGCCCATTTTTGGATTGGGGTGTTTGTTTCTTTGATATTGAGCTGCATGAGCTGTTTATATATTTTAGAGATTAATCCTTTGTCCGTTGATTCATTTGCAAATATTTTCTCCCATTCTGAGGGTTGTCTTTTCGTCTTGTTTGTGGTTTCCTTTGCTGTGCAAAAGCTTTGAAGTTTCATTAGGTCCCACTTGTTTATTTTTGTTTTTATTTCCATTACTCTAGGAGATGGATCAAAAAAGATCTTGCTGTGATTTATGTCAAAGAGTGTTCTTCCTGTGTTTTTCTCTAAGAGTTTTATAGTGTCCGGTTTTACATATAGGTCTCTAATCCATTTTGAGTTTCTTTTTGTGTATGGTGTTAGGGAGTGTTCTAATTTCATTCTTTTACATGTAGCTGTCCAGTCTTCCCAGCACCACTTATTGAAGAGATTGTCTTTGCTCCATTGTATATCCTTGCCTCCTTTGTCATAGATTAGTTGACCATAGGTGTGTGGGTTAATCTCTGGGCTTTCTATCTTGTTCCATTGATCTATGTTTCTGTTTTTGTGCCAGTACCATATTGTCTTGATTACTGTAGCTTTGTAGTATAGTCTGAAGTCAGGGAGTCTGATTCCTCCAGCTCCATTTTTTTGCCTCAAGACTGCTTTGGCTATTCGGGGTCTTTTGTGTCTCCATACAAATTTTAAGATGATTTGTTCTAGCTCTGTAAAAAATGCCATTGGTAATTTGATAGGGATTGCATTGAATCTGTAGATTGCTTTGGGTAGTATACTCATTTTCACAATGTTGATTCTTCCAATCCAAGACCATGGTATATCTCTCCATCTGTTGGTATCATCTTTAATTTCTTTCATCAGTGTCTTATAGTTTTCTGCATACAGGTCTTTTGTCTCCTTAGGTAGGTTTATTCCTAGGTATTTTATTCTTTTTGTTGCAATGGTAAATGGGAGTGTTTCCATAATTTCTCTTTCAGATTTTTCATCATTAGTGTATAGGAATGCAAGAGATTTCTGTGCATTAATTTTGTATCCTGCAACTTTACCATATTCATTCATTAGCTCTAGCAGTTTTCTGGTGGCAGTTTTAGGATTCTCTATGTATAGTATCATGTCATCCGCAAACAGTGACAGTTTTACTTCTTCTTTTCCAATTTGTATTCCTTTTATTTCTTTTTCTTCTCTGATTGCCGTGGGTAGGACTTCCAGAACTATGTTGAATAATAGTGGTGAGAGTGGACATCCTTGTCTCTTTCCTGATCTTAGAGGAAATGCTTTCAGTTTTTCACCATTGAGAATGATGTTTGCTGTGGGTTTGTCATATATGGCCTTTATTATGTTGAGGTAGGTTCCCTCTATGCCCACTTTCTGGAGAGTTTTTATCATAAATGGGTGTTGACTTTTGTCAAAAGCTTTTTCTGCATCTATTGAGATGATCATATGTTTTTTATTCTTCAATTTGTTAATATGGTGTATCACATTGATTGATTTGCGTATATTGAAGAATCCTTGCATCCCTGGGATAAATCCCACTTGATCGTGGTGTATGATCCTTTTAATGTGTTGTTGGATTCTGTTTGCTAGTATTTTGTTGAGGATTTTTGCATCTATATTCATCAGTGATATTGGTCTGTAATTTTCTTTTTTGGTAGTGTCTTTGTCTGGTTTTGGTATCAGGGTGATGGTGGCCTCATAGAATGAGTTTGGGAGAGTTCCTTCCTCTGCAATTTTTGGAAGAGTTTGAGAAGGATGGGTGTTAGCTCTTCTCTAAATGTTTGATAGAATTCACCTGTGAAGCCATCTGGTCCTGGACTTTTGTTTGTTGGAAGATTTTTAATCACAGTTTCAATTTCATTACTTGTGATTGGTCTGTTCATATTTTCTGTTTCTTCCTGGTTCAGTCTTGGAAGGTTATACCTTTCTAAGAATTTGTCCATTTCTTCCAGGTTGTCCATTTTATTGGCATAAAGTTGCTTGTAGTAGTCTCGTAGGATGTTTTGTATTTCTGCGGTGTCTGTTGTAACTTCTCCTTTTTCATTTCTGATTTTATTGATTTGAGTCCTCTCCCTCTTTTTCTTGATGAGTCTGGCTAATGGCTTATCAATTTTGTTTATCTTCTCAAAGAACCAACTTTTAGTTTTATTGATCTTTGCTATTGTTTTCTTTGTTTCTATTTCATTTATTTCTGCTCTGATCTTTATGATTTCTTTCCTTCTGCTAACTTTGGGTTTTGTTTGTTCTTCTTTCTCTAGTTTCTTTAGGTGTAAGGTTAGATTGTTTACTTGAGATTTTTCTTGTTTCTTTAGGTAGGCTTGTATAGCTATAAACTTCCCTCTTAGAACCGCTTTTGCTGCATCCCATAGGTTTTGGGTCGTCGTGTTTTCATTGTCATTTGTCTCTAGGTATTTTTTTATTTCCTGTTTGATTTCTTCAGTGATCTCTTGGTTATTTAGTAACGTATTGTTTAGCCTCCATGTGTTTGTCTTTTTTATGTTTTTTTCCCTGTAATTCATTTCTAATCTCATAGCGTTGTGGTCAGAAAAGATGCTTGATATGATTTCAATTTTCTTAAATTTACTTAGGCTTGATTTGTGACCCAAGAGTGATCTATCCTGGAGAATGTTCCGTGTGCACTTGAGAAGAACGTGTAATCTGCCGTTTTTGGATGGAATATCCTATATATATCAATTAAATCTATCTGGTCTATTGTGTCATTTAAAGCTTGTGTTTCCTTATTTATTTTCATTTTGGATGATCTGTCCATTGGTGTAAGTGAGGTGTTAAAGTCCCCCACTATTATTGTGTTACTGTCGATTTCCTCTTTTATAGCTGTTAGCAGTTGCCTTATGTATTGAGGTGCTCCTATGTTGGGTGCATATATATTTATAATTGTTATATCTTCCTCTTGGATTGATCCCTGGATCATTATGTAGTGTCCTTCCTTGTCTCTTGTAACATTCTTTATTTTAAAGTCTATTTTATCTGATATGAGTATAGCTACTCCAGCTTTCTTTTGATTTCCATTTGCATGGAATATCTTTTTCCATCCCCTCACTTTCAGTCTGTATGTGTCCCTAGGTCTGAAGTGGGTCTCTTGTAGACAGCATATATATGGGTCTTGTTTTTGTATCCATTCAGCCAGTCTATGTCTTTTGGTTGGGGCATTTAATCCATTCACGTTTAAGGTAATTATCGATATGTATGTTCCTGTGACCATTTTCTTAATTGTTTTGGGTTTGTTTTTGTAGGTCCTTTTCTTCTCTTGTGTTTCCCACTTAGAGAAGTTCCTTTAGCATTTGTTGTAGAGCTGGTTTGGTGGTGCTGAATTCTCTTAGCTTTTGCTTGTCTGTAAAGCTTTTGATTTCTCCATCAAATCTAAATGAGATCCTTGCTGGGTAGAGTAATCTTGGTTGTAGGTTCTTCCCTTTCATCACTTTAAGTATATCATGCCACTCCCTTCTGGCTTGCAGAGTTTCTGCTGAGAAATCAGCTGTTAACCTTATGGGAGTTCCCTTGTATGTTATTTGTCGTTTTTCCCTTGCTGCTTTCAGTACTTTTTCTTTGTCTTTAATTTTTGCCACTTTGATTACTATGTGTCTCGGCGTGTTTCTCCTTGGGTTTATTCTGTATGGGACTCTCTGCGCTTCCTGGACTTGGGTGGCTATTTCCTTTCCCATGTTAGGGAAGTTTTTGACTATAATCTCTTCAAATATTTTCTCTGGTCCTTTCTCTCTCTCTTCTCCTTCTGGGACCCCTATAATGCGAATGTTGTTGCGTTTAATGTTGTCGCAGAGGTCTCTTAGGCTGTCTTCATTTCTTTTCATTCTTTTTTCTTTAGTCTGTTCCACAGCAGTGAATTCCACCATTCTGTCTTCCAGGTCACTTATCCGTTCTTCTGCCTCAGTTATTCTGCTATTGATTCCTTCTAGTGTATTTTTCATTTCAGTTATTGTATTGGTCATCTGTGTTTGTTTGTTCTTTAATTCTTCTAGGTCTTTGTTAATCATTTCTTGCATCTTCTCAATCTTTGCCTCCATTCTTATTCCGAGGTCCTGGATCATCTTCACTATCATTATTCTGAATTCTTTTTCTGGAAGGTTGCCTATCTCCACTTCATTTAGTTGTTTTTCTGGGGTTTTTTCTTGTTCCTTCATCTGGTACATAGCCCTCTGACTTTTCATCTTCTCTGTCTTTCTGTAACTGTGGTTTTTGGTCCACAGGCTGCAGGTTTGTAGTTTTTCTTGCTTCTGTTGTCTGCCCTCTGGTGGTTGAGGCTATCTAAGAGGCTTGATGGGAGGCTATGGTGGTGGGTAGAGCTGACTGTTGCTGTGGCGGTCAGAGCTCAGTAAAACCTTAATCCACTTGACTGTTGATGGGTGGGGCTGGGTTCCCTCCCTGTTGGTGTGGCAGTCAGAGCTCAGTAAAACCTTAATCCACTTGACTGTTGATGGGTGGGGCTGGGTTCCCTCCCTGTTGGTGTGGCAGTCAGAGCTCAGTAAAACCTTAATCCACTTGACTGTTGATGGGTGGGGCTGGGTTCCCTCCCTGTTGGTTGTTTTGCCTGAGGCAACCCAACACTGGAGCCTACCCGTGCTCTTTGGTGGGGTTAATGGCAGACTCTGGGAGGGCTCACGCCAAGGAGAACTTCCCAGGACCTCTGCTGCCAGTGTCCTTATCCCCACGGTGAAACAGAGCCACCACTTGCCCCTGCAGGAGACCCCCCCAACACCAGCAGGTACGTCTGGTTCAGTCTCCCCCAGGGTCACTGCTCCTTCCCCTGGGTCCCGATGCACACATTACTTTGTGTGTGCCCTCCAAGAGTGGGGTCTCTGTTTCCCCCAGTCCTGTCACAGTCCTGCAATCAATTCCCACTAGATTTCAAAGTCTGATTCTCTAGGAATTCCTCCTCCCGTTGCCGGACCCCCAGGTTGGGAAGCCTGACGTGGGGCTCAGAACCTTCACTCCAGTGGGTGGACTTCTGTGGTATAAGTGTTCGCCAGTCTGTGAGTCACCCACCCAGCAGTTATGGGATTTGATTTTACTCTGATTGCGCCCCTCCTACCGTCTCACTGTGGCTTCTCCTCTGTCCTTGGACGTGGGGTATCCTCCTTGGTGAAGTCCAGGGTCTTCCTGTCAATGATTGTCCAGCAGCCAGTTGTGATTCTGGTGCTCTCGCAAGAGGGAGTGAGAGCACGTCCTTCTACTCCGCCATCTTGGTTCACCCTCATGAAACATTTTTATCATGACTGTTTTAAAGTCATTATCAGATCATCCTGACAACTCTGTCATCTTAGTACTGGCATTTGTTAATTGTTTTTTTTCTTTTTTTTTCATTGTTTGATATTTTCTGGTTATTGGTATGACAAGTGAAACATGAACAGTTTCATATTATGCTGTTATAGTTTATGCTTTATTTAAACTTTCTGTTTGAATTGGCTTTCTCTGACAGTCTTCCAACAAGGGCAGGGGGGCACTGCTGCCTCATTACTGTCAGGTGGAAGTACAAGTCCAGGGTCCCCACGGGGCCTCCACTGACACTGAGGTGGGGTTATTTTCATTTCTTCTTGTTGTTGGTGAGAGTCCTACTCTTGTCTGAGCCTCCCCTAACACAGCCTAAGCATAGGCAGGGGAGAGTGTCTCTCCCTGCAGGAGATTGGAAGTTAGGTCTCTCCACATGGTCTTCACTAACACCACAGTGGGAGCCACTTGTTACTACCCAACGGAGATACAAGTTCTGGCTCCCTTCTCTGACAGCTCCCACAGGGGTATTGGGGAGCCTTGTTATGGCGTCGTGAAGGCTAGAGTCTGGGTCCCCCTCTCAGCCTTTGCTAGTGTGGAGGGGACAGGCCCAGGTTTTTCTGTGGTTTGGCTGCAGTAGAGACCTTTGCTGGGCTGCCCCCTTTCCTGTCCCTTTGGCTACAGAGAGCAGACTTTTGTCAGAGCTTTTCTGTCTCACCTGTTGGCATTTCCAGTTTGCCAGCTGCATCAGTTCCAAGTTAGGAAAATCCAGGAACTTGTTTCATGTCATTTCTCAGATCCCTCGCTGGTCTGCCTTTTCTCTCCATTTTTCAGCATCATCTTATGTTTGTCTTATACATGATGTCCAGGATTTTTGGTTATACCCAGTGAGAAAAATAGGGAAAATATGTCTATTTTCTCAGAAGCAGAAGTGTTGCATGTACTTTTAAATAATACACTTAATTTAAGAAATATATCCTGCCCCCCATTAACTCAATTTAGGAGATCTTACTGAAGATTAATCTGCATGACTCAGAGTTCTCCCCTGGGTTATGTGGAGTCAGTAACCCAGTATTCCTTTTGATGGCAAAGTAATGGCAGAGTGGTGGCCAGTCAAATCAGAGATGCCACTGATGGTGAGATGCACCAATATTTCATTTATTTTTCAGAAAGAGAAAAGTACTTTGAATAAACTAATATGCCATCTGTATAGTAAGATGCATGCTGATTTCTCAGAGGTCAAAATATGGCAAGAGTTTGCTTCGTGGAACAGAATCAGTATGGTAGTTATGTGGAAAGGTTTGCAGAGTGAAGTGCAAACGATAATATATTAATGTTCAAACATGTTTTATTTATTTGCCATGTTCAGTTTAACAAGTGGATGTTGGTCAGCTTACAAAAGCAAGCATTCCTTTTCTGAGAATGTTGACAAGACCCTTTAAACCCCAATTTGGTGGGTCTTTCTTCCTTGCAGAGATAAAGCTGCCTGCTTTGCTATTCAGAAGGGATTACAGGCATCACGTAGTGACATTAAGCTATTTAACCATAATGATATGGATGACCTGCAGCGACTATTGAAAGAACAAGAGATTGAAGATCAAAAGGTATGATTCTTTTGAAGAAAATTACACAGTTCTTTTGTACTTTCTAACCAGCTAAATTATAAATGAAATGGTAATTTGTCATGAAAACTTGCCTGTGGATCACATGTGGACATTAAATAAGGGTGTTTCTGCTTATTAAATGTACCTCAGATTAGAGAGTCAAGCCTGATAGTAATTGCCTCATCATTGCCATAATTATATATGGCAAATGTGGGGGAAGGTTATCTAGGCAGCTTTCTAAAAGGGAGAGAGAAAAACAGCATGCATTTTGGGGGTGGAGGGATGTACACTCAACTCTACAGAAGTAACAACAGAACTCATTAGGGCATTAACAAGATGTATCTAGTGAATTCAAAATAGGCTTATTCATATCAGAATAAATCATGTATCGATTCACCAGAAGAAACCATGGCGGCAGATCTTAATTAATGAATTTATGAACAAAGTGAAGACTCTTTCTCCCTACCCCAACCTCATCCCAGATCTCTGAGCAGCTGCTCCCTGTGGGAAGCAGCTGCCTCAAGCATGGTTTCCTTCTACGTTGCAACCTATTTACACTTCTTCTCAAGCACCTGTGTAGTCCCTTGGGACAGGGAGGGAATTAGGCAGGTGGAACTTGCTCCTTGTTGTTCTGATAGAGAGTGGAACAGAGGAAACGTGTTCAAAGCATCACTGTTAGAATTAGCATTTATTTGCCCCTGACAACATGAACAGAGAAGGTAGTTCTGTGGTCTGTGGTTCTGCAGCAGGAACCACTGTGTGTGAAGTGTACTGGGAACCTGGTCACCACATCCTTTGTCTCAAACACCACTTTCAAGTGGACTTTCCCAGTGTAACTCATCCGTTACTAGAGTAACTGATAAAAATGCTCATCACATCCTTAATTTTGTGTTAATTTCCATTTTTCCAGATATTTGAATTATTCCTTTTGGATTCTGTCATCTTTGTTTAGGTGATAGCCTAAGAGCAGCACTTCATGATTATACACATTCTTGTGATGAATATGCATAGACTTCTGCTATTTTATGCTAGGTGTGCTACAGACAGTGTTTTATAAGTATACAATGTAGAAGAATGTATAGGGAAAATCTTAAAATTGAGACCGTTCCACCAATGAATTCTTTCTACAGATTGTAAAAAGATGTCCCTTTTCTGATTCAGTAATAGAATGCTACCGTATTGAAAAACACTGCCTTAGAAAGTGTGACCAATGAACCAGTCTGCTGTAGAGTTATTTTGCCAAGTTAGCATTGTACAAATTTGGAAGACAACATATTCAAGTTCTGTGTGTGTGTTGTATAAGATTTATAATCTGTGGAACTTTTATTTTAATGAATAACAAGAAATAAAGTTATCTTAAAATTTATTTCCATTTTATAGTTTTTACCTTTTTACTAATTAATTTATACCACATATTCCTGCCAAGAGTAGGCTTTCTAAATTACTTTACATTTTGGTTTTTAGAAATAATTCTTTTTTAATTTTGTTTTCACAGAAATAATAAATGTTAAATTTTTAAATATTTTGTACTTAGATGCTTATATTTCCTTTGAAAGTAGGTTAAATAATCTGAGTTTGGATCAAACTCTTTTTGTCAATTTCCCAACTAATGGAGTTCATATGTTTTTTCATTCCTTTTCTTATAGAGTTCTCTTATCCCGTATTAATCCTTCTTAAAAAAAAAAGATAATAGGTAAAAACAGCAGTTCATAGAAGAAATGCAGATAACTGAGCAAATAGAAAATAGTCTGACCTCACTAACAGTTACAGAAATTAGGGTAAGAGTTTTTGTCTGTCCAATTAGGGAAAACTTTTTATGGTAATAATCAGTTTCACACTGATGTACAAAGGGCCTTCCAAAAACTCTGAGGAGAGCTTCAGTTGGCACAGCCTTTCTAGAGGGTAAATGGGCAGGTATATTCTGGGATTCTTAAATATCTATACCCTCCGGAGTGCTATCTTTAGAAGAGAATCAGAAATGGTGTCAGAGATCGAAGGGTATTCACGTGATGTAAAAAAAAAAAATGAAGGAAACAACCTAAATCCAGCACTGTGGGAATAGTTAAATAATTTACGGTGTATCTGCAAGGTGGAATATTAAATCTCCATTAAAATTATGGTTTAAATAATATTAAATAATGTGAGAATGTTCACAACATAATATTTTAAAAACTCCGGTCCTAGAACGATTGCGGTAAAATCCTGATTTGAACAAGGTAATTTACAAAGATATTGTACTTACAAGAAAAAGTTACCAGTGTGTGGTGTAACGAGCTCATTTGTTAAATTCTTTTTTGTACTTTTCCATTTCCCAAGAATATTCCAAAAATAAAATATTCCTTCATTGAGTATTTTAAGATCATAAGAAAGATACTTTGTGTTTTAAAGGCAGGGAGAGGCGGGATGCCCCCAGGTCCTCAGCTGTGACCTCCCAGCAGACCCGCAGCCTCAGGTTTGACTTAGGGACGGAGTGAAGATGACCAAGAATGATGTAAACTTTCGCATGCTTCAGCCGACACTTTTTTCAGTATTACATACAGCTGTGGGTTCTAAAATACCCCTTAAAGAATAGCTCTGATATTTGAGTTTCTAGTTGTTCATTAGAAGCTTAGAGGCAAGAAACCTTTGAGTAGAAAGGTGGCGGCAAACTCTGTGGAATTTTTTCAGTGCAGTGTACCTGAAACATCTACAGATTCAGCAGTGGGAGTGGTTTATTAGTGATTTGACGTCAGTGGGGTGTGGGAAGGTGTGTGTTACTTGAAAGAGTCCCTCCACTGCACCACCCCCGAACATGACTGGGTGAGGGCATAGTCCAGTTTTACTTGAACCAGTAGTGAGGAGGCAGGAAGGAGAAGGGTTTCATCTGTTTTTTGGTAAGTAAGGGAGGTCAGGGTTTGTCTGTTTTTTAACTTTTTATTAGGAAAAATTCTGGCACATTCAAAGGAAACAGTAGTATAGTGAAGCCCCCTGTACCCTTCTCTCGGCTTTGTTTTCAATATTCTGCCACTCTTGTATCATCTGAACCTTCACCTAACTCCCCACTCAGTCTCTGTGATGATGATGATTATCATCATCATCATTAGAGTTCTTTTTATTTTAGGTAAAATTTACATTGAAATACATTAGTCCTAGTTATACAGTTTTGACCAGTGGTTATACCTGTGTAGCCCAGGTATCATGGCCCCCATCATGACATAAAACGTCCCCATCTCCCCCAGAAAGTTCCCTTGGGTCCCTTCCTAGTCATTCTGGGCTTGGAGGGTTTTGTTTGTGTTTTAGTATTCTCAGTGTCTAAACAGTTTGTGTTTGTGTGTGAGGCCTCCTAGTTGACTGTGTGACCTGAAAACATGTCTGAGAGAAGAAAGCACTGTTTTTCATCTCAAAATAACAGGATCTCAAACCTTGAGCTTGAAATTGATTTAGTCTATCTATTTGTTGATTTATCTTGGTGAATAAATCTTGTAGGGTGAAAGTGCTAGAGAGCATATAACAGATTTTGTATTTGGAGTTACTGAAATTTAAAACATCTATTTTTTTTTTCTTTTAAAGAATCCTCGCAAGGCTCGTGTAACTCGACGTTTCATTGTAGTCGAGGGGTTATATATGAATACTGGAACTATTTGCCCTCTTCCAGAATTGGTGAGCAACCATGTTTATTTATTATTTCAGTATTCAGACTATTTGGCAGTTATGCCTTTTGTTTGTGACCATTTTCAATGTATAATGTCTGCATTGCTTTGCTTAATAGGTATCATAAACACATTCTGATCATACTAGGGAAGTAGATTAACATTAAATGCCAACCCTGACCTTTAAAGAGTAATCAAGACTGAGTTTTATAAAACCAACTTTATTGAGGTATAATTGACACATAATAAAATATACTCACTTTAAGAGTACAGTTTGATAAGTTTTGGCAGATGTATACTCCCCTATCACCATCACCATAGTCAAGATATAAAACATTTCTGTCACCAGAAGTCCCTCATGCCCCTTTGTAATCAGTACCCCATTCCTGGCCGCAAGCCAAGTTGATCTGCTTTCTGTTCCTGTAGTTTTGCTTTTTGTAGAATTTCATATAAATGAAATCATATAATATGTATTTTGTAAAACTCAGCTTTTTAAAAGGGGATACAATACACTGTCTTTAGAAACCATGACTATTGAGATTTTTTTTTTTTAGGTGAAATTCACATAACATAAAACTAGCCATTTTAGAGTGTAGAGTTCAGTGGCATTTAGTACGTGCACAGCGTTGTACACTCATCAACTAGCTAGTTGTAAAACCTTTTTGTCACTCCCAAAGAAGACCCAGTACCCATTAAGCAATCACTTCGCATTTTTCCTTGCCCCTAGCCCCCACCAGTCTGCTTTCTGTCTATATGGATTTACCTATTCTGGATATTTCTGATAAATGGAATCATATAATATATGACTATGGCTTCACTCACTTATAATGTTTTCATTGTTTATCCAATTTGTGGCATCATTTATCAGTACTTCATTCCTTTTTTCTTCTTTTTTTTAAAATTTATTTATTTTTGACTGCGTTGGGTCTTCGTTGCTGTGCGCGGGCTTTCTCTAGTTTTGGCAAGCAGGGGCTACTCTTCGCTTCATTCCTTTTTAAAGCTAAGTAATATTCCATTGTGTGGGTGTATCACATTTTGGTTTTTTTGTTAACAGATATTTGGATTGCTTCACCTTTTGGCATTTGTGAATAGTGCTGCTGTGAACATTCATGTACAAGTATTTGTTTGAATCCCTGTTTTCAACTCTTTTATGTATGTGCCTAGCAATGTAATTGTTGGATCATGTGGTAATTCTATTTTTAACTTACTGAGGAACTGCCATACTGTTTTCCACAGTGGCTTGTACCATTTTACATTCCCACCAGCAATGGAGGAGGGTTTCAGTTTCTCCACATCCTTACCAATGTATACTTTTTTTTTTTTTTAATTTTTGCCATTCTAGTAGGTGTGAAGTATATTTGCATTTCTGATTTGCATTTCTTGAATGACTAATGATGTTGAGCCACTTTTCTTGTGTTGGCCATTTGTATATCTTTGGAGAAATGCCTCTAGAAGTCCTTTGCCCATTTTTAAACTGGGGTGTCTTTTTGTAAAGTTCTTTATGTATTCTGGGTACTAGACCCTTAATCAGGTATGTGATTTGCAAATATTTTCTCTCATTCTATAGGTTGTCTTTTCATTTCTTTGATAGTGTCCTTTGATGCACAAAAGTTTTTAATTTTGGCAAAGTCCAATTTATCTAGTTTTTTGTTGTTGCTTGTGCTTTTAGTGTCATATCTAAGAAATACATTGCCAAATCCAGGGTATGAAGATACACCCCTATGTTTTCTTCTGAGGTTTTTATAGTTTTAGCTCTTATTTTAGGTCCTTGATCCATTTTGACTTAATTTTTGTATATTCTGTGAGAGAGGGATTCAACTTCATTCTTTTGCATGTGGTTATCCATTTGTCCCTGTACCATTTGTTGAAGAAACTATTGTTTTCCCATTGAATGGTCTTGGCACCCTTGTTGAAATCAGTTGACTGTAGGTATATGGGTTTATTTCTGGACTCTCAGTTCTATTCCATTTGTCTATATGTCTAGCCTTATGCCAGTACCATGCTTAATTACTTAATTCATGTAGCTTTGTGGTAAACTTTGAAATCAAGACGTGAGTTCTCCATTTTTGTTCTTTTTCAAGATTGTTTTGGTTATTTGGCGTCCCTTGAAATTCCATTTGAATGTTAGGATCAGCTTTTCCATTTCTGTAAAAAATGGCATTGAGATTTTTTATAGGGATTGTAGATTAGGTGACCATAGGTGTGTGGGTTTATGTCTCTGGGCTTTCTATCCTGTTCCACTAATCTATATTTCTGTTTTTGTGCCAGCACCATACTGTCTTGATTACTGTAGCTTTGTAATATATTCTGAAGTTGGGGAGCTTGATTCCTCCAGCTCCGTTTTTTTTTTCTCAAGATTGCTTAGGCTATTCGGGGTCTTTTGTGTTTCCATACAAACTGTACAATTTTTTGTTCTAATTCTGTGAAAAATGCCATTGGTAATTTGATAGGGATTGCACTGTATCTGTAGATTGCTTTGGGTAGTAGAGTCATTTTCACAATATTGATTCTTCCAGTCCAAGAATGTCGTATGTCTCTCCATCTGTTTGTGTCATCTTTGATGTCTTTCATCAGTGTTTTATAGTTTTTGGAGTACAGGTCTTTTGCCTCCTTAGATAGGTTTATTCCTAGGTATTTTACTCTTTTTGGTGCAAAGGTAAATGGGATTGTTTCTTTACATTCTCTTTCTGATCTTTCATTGTTAGTGTAAAGGAATGTGAGAGGTTTCTGTGCATTAATTTTCTGTCCTGCAACTTTAGCAAATTCATTGATTAGCTCTAGTAGTTTTCTGGTAGCATCTTTAGGATTCTCTATGTATAGTGTCATGTCATCTGCAAACAGTGACAGTTTTACTTCTTCTTTTCCGATTTGGATTCTTTTTATTTCTTTTTCTTCTCTGATTGCCATGGGTAGGACTTGCAAAACTGTGTTGAATAATAGTGGTGAGAGTGGGCAGACTTGTCTTGTTCCTGATCTTAGAGGAAATGGTTTCAGTTTTTCACCATTGAGAATGATGTTGGCTGTGGGTTTGTCATATATGACCTTTATTATGTTGAGGTAGGTTCCCTCTGTGCCTACTTTCTGGAGAGTTTTTATTATAAATCGGTGTTGAATTTTGTCCAAAGCATTTTCTGCATCTATTGAGATGATCATATGGTTTTTATCTTTCAATTTGTTAATATGGTGTATCACATTGATTGATTTGCATATATTGAAGAATCCTTGCATTCCTGGGATAAACCCCACTTGATCTTGGTGTATGGACCTTTTAATGTGTGGTTGAATTCTGTTTGGTAGTATTTTGCTGAGGACTTTTGCATCTATGTTTATCAGTGATATTGGCCTGTAGTTTTCTTTTTTTGTGACATCTTTGTCTGGTTTTGGTATCAAGGTGATGGTGGCCTCGGAAAATGAGTTTGGGAGTGTTCCTCCCTTATTTTAGAAGAGTGTGTGGGCTTCCCTGGTGGCGCAGTGGTTGAGAATCTGCCTGCTAATGCAGGGGACACGGGTTCGAGCCCTGGTCTGGGAAGATCCCACATGCCGCGGAGCAGCTGGGCCCGTGAGCCACAATTGCTGAGCCTGTGCCCCGCGACGGGAGGGGCCGCGATAGAGAAAGGCCCGCGCACCGCGATGAAGAGCGGTCCCCGCACCGCGATGAAGAGTGGCCCCCGCTTGCCGCAACTGGAGAAAGCCCTCACACGAACCGAAGACCCAACACAGCCAAAAATAAATAAATAAATAAATAAATAAGAAAATCCTTTAAAAAAAATAATAATTAAGCAAGTGCTGTGATAGGGGAGTACAGTATTCTACAGGAGCACGTAGGAGGGACACAATCTAAACTGGTGAGTCTGGAAAGGCCAGCTAAAAAAGCGAGAAGCGTTTTTTTCTTTCAGCACTTAAAAAGTGTCATTCTAGTTTCTTCTGGTATCCATTGTTTCCAGTGAGAAATCAACCATTTTTATTGTTGTTCCCTCTGTCTTTTCTATTTGGCAGACATTAAGATTTTCTCATTATCTTTGGTTTTCAGCAATTTGACTGTGATGTGCTTACATGTGATTTTCTTTGTATATATTCTGCTGGGGATTTTCAGGACTTTTTGGATCTGAAGATTGCTATCTTTCATTAATTTTGGAAAATTTTTAGGCATTATATTTTCTAAAAGTTTTTTTAACCTATTTTCTCTTTTCTGGAGATCCAATTACATGTATATTAGACCTCTTGACTTTGTTCCACAAATCGTTGAGGCTCTGTTTTTTAAAAATCTTTTTTTCCTTCTCTACTTCAGTTTAGATAATTTATATTGATTGTATCTTCAGTTTCACCGATCTTTTACCCCTGGTTTGTCCAGGGATTTTTAGGCATTTCAGGTATTATATTCCTCTGTTCTATAATTTCAAGTATTTTTTTGAAATTTCCATTTCTTTGCTGGATTTCTCCTCTCTGCCAATTTGTTTATATTTTTTCACAGTCTTAAACTATTTATACAATTATTTATAATTATTCCAACATATGGCCTCTATGGGTCTGCTTCTACTGAATGTTTTTTTTTTTGATTAAAGCTGTTATTTTCCTGCTTTTTTACAAGTCTTATTATTTTTTTATCTTTGCTGGACATTATGAATGCTATGATACAGGGACTCTGGGTTATATTATGTATTTCTCTAGAGAGTGTTGTGTGCTTTGTTCTGACAGACAATTAACCTACTGATGGATCACTTTAGTTTTACTGAGGCTTGGAATTAGACTTTGTTAGGGCGGGCCTATTTTGGTTTTTCTTCTAGTCCTCATGCCCAAAGAATGGCCTTTCTGGGTCTCAACTGAATGCCTAGGGTTTTCACCAATGTCTCTCTACTCTGTCTGGTTCAGAAATCTAATGTCTTTCCAGCACTGTACTACCTATGAAATTTCTGTTCACTCTCAATGCTCTGCGTGAGTCTTGTGGAATCTTGCTCTGTCTGTGTGCAGTTTTGGATTTGGCCAGGAACTTCGAGGGAACAGCTGTGCAGATTTCTGGGACACCTTTCTTTGTGGCTCTTTCCTCTGTGTACTCTGCCTTGCAAATTCCAGACACATTAGAATCTGTTTCCTCTGCCTGGCAAAACTTCAACTCTCTGCTTGGGTTCCATTTTCCTACATAGCAGTTTTGGAGATTTCCGTTAGGCAGAGAAACAGCGGAATGTGGGACCCACCTTATATATTTATCTTCTTTTAGGAATGGCAGTCCTGTGCTGTCTACTAACTAATGCCTAAAAACAGTTATTTCATATGACTTGTCCATTTTTATATTTTTATGTCCATTTTATAATTATTGATGGTGGGAGGGTAATTCCAATAGCAGACAACTCTGTCATAACTGGAAAAGGCCATTGATACTGCATTTTGTGAGGAACTATAATAAGGTCACTGTTTCAGACATGGAGTTCAAGATAAGAGTTCAAGAATTGGGACTGGAGGAGTTCTCATGAGCCAGATCACAGACGCACTGACATGGTTAGAGATGCACCTCAGAAAAATCCCTAGGCTCTAGTGGTGAGGTAAACGATAAACGAGAGATCAGACTGGAGCCCAAGAGACCAACTAGGAGGTCATTGTAGAAATTGTGGATTAAAATTATGTACGGTAGAGACAGTTGGGATAGAGAGGAGACAAGTTGAGGGATATTGAGGAGATATAATTGACAAAACTTTGCTTTACAAAGCTTTGATTAGAAGTGGAAGCTCAGGGACCAGAGAATCAGGATTTCCTAGTTGAGCAAATGAGTGATGCCACTGATATTACTGAGATAATAAAACACGAGGTGGGACAGATTCAGATGGGCAGAGGAGGAAGGAATATGATAACTTAATTTTTTTCTTTTTTGTTGAGTTGTTGAAGTATTTGAAATAAAATCCCAAACATTATTTTCATTCCACCTCTACACACCTTAACATACATCTCTAAAAATATGGTCATTTTCTCATAAAACTATTACCACCTCTGAAGAAATTACCAATGATTCTTTTTTACCATCCAATAGTCCATATTAAAATATTGCTGATTATCATAAAGACATCTCTTTGACAGTGTATTTCTTGGAATCAGAATCCAAAAATGGTCCACACATGGCATGTTGTGGTTAACTCTTAAATATCTTCTAATCCTGAGTGGTTTTCCACACCATTGATTTGCTCTCCTGTAGGGTGTTCTACAATCTAGATCTGTCTGTTTCCTCGTGGTGCTTTCTAACTTCTTCCTCCATGTCCTGAATTTCCTACAACTGAAAATGAGCATTAACGGCTTCTAATAAGAGTAATTTCTTACTAGTTTTGTATGTCACACTGAACACATCAGAGCACACAATGTCTGGCCATCCCATTTGTGGTAAAGCTAAAATCAATGACTAGCTTCTGGCATTATCAGCCTGGTTCCTTGGACATGCTGAGCTTGTACTTCCAGTGCGAGAGTAAACAGAGTGAGAGAGAATAGGACATAGGCCAGAGGACCAAGAAACATAAATATTAGAGAGGTGGTCAGAGGGCAAGAAGCCCACAAAGGAAACTGAGAGGGAGAATTGTAGGAGGCAAGTATCGCTGAGCTTTCAAGTAAGACAGAGACTGAAACGTGTCTGTTGGTTTTAGGAATAATTGACGGTTAATGACTTGTAGTGAGAGCAGTTTTAATGGATGGGTTAAGACGCAAGTCAGATTGCCATGGACTGGGTGTCAGTAGGGCTGGGAAGTGGAGGATGTGAAACGTAAATGACACTTTCAAGAGTTGGCCACAGGAAAAAGGAAAGAGAGGCACAACATGAGTGTAGGAAGTGTTGTTAATTATATTGCTGTTGCTTTAATGGGGAGACATATTCATGTTGAGGTGAGTACTTAGGAGCCATAAGAGGTTATTATTAATAAAGTGGAAAGTTCCAAAAATGTTACTGGCTGGAAGTTCTTTCTGCTTTGTTCATTAATTTCACTCCCCAGATATACTTTTCTAATCTTACACCATATTCTTTTTGGGAGTTGACCTGGTTTAGGAGCCACAGATTTTGAAATGTTATGGAATTTCTTTAAAGAGCTGCTGTTAGATGTAGGTGTTAGAAAGATTTTTGTCAGATTTTACATACGTGTTGTACTATATAATTGGACCCATGTGCATCATTTATGTGCCATTTTAATTTATGTTAACCCTGTGTGTCAAAAAAAAGATTTTGATAATTACAATATTATTATGGGATTCTCTTTGGATTCCACTCTGAAGGTGTTTTTATAATGTATTTGGGCGTAGCAGATATAATTAATCATGAATACCATATGATTCCATTTATTTATTTATTTAACATCTTTATTGGAGTATAATTGCTTTACAATGGTGTGTTAGTTTCTGCTTTATAACAAAGTGAATCAGCTATACATATACATATATCCCCATATCTCCTCTCTCTTGCTTCTCCCTTCCACCCTCCCTATCCCACCCCTTTAGGAGGTCAAAAAGCACCGAGCTGATCTCCCTGTGCTATGTGCATGCTTCCCACTAGCTATCTATTTTACATTTGGTAGTGTATATATTTCCATGCCACTCTCTCACTTCGTCCCAGCTTATCCTTCCCCCTCCCCGTGTCCTCAAGTCCAGTCTCTACCTCTGTGTCTTTATTCCTGTCCTGCCCCTAGGTTCTTCAGAACCATTTTTTTTTTCTTTTTTAGATTCCATATATATGTGTTAGCATACGGTATTTCTTTTTCTCTTTCTGACTTACTTCACTCTGTATGACAGATCTAGGTCTATCCACCTCAATACAAAAAACTCAATGCCGTTTCTTTTTATGGCTGAGTAATATTCCATTGTATGTATGTGCCACATCTTCTTTATCCATTCATCTGTTGATGGACACTTAGGTTGCTTCCATGTCCTGGCTATTGTAAATAGAGCTGCAATGAACATTGTGGTACATGACTCTTGTTGAATTATGGTTTTCTCAGGGTATATGCCCAGTAGTGGGATTGCTGGGTCATATGGTAGTTCTGTTTTTAGTTTTTTAAGGAACCTCCATACTGTTCTCCACAGTGGCTGTATCAATTTACATTTCCACGAACAGTGCAACAGGGCACCCTTTTCTCCACACCCTCTCTAGCATTTATTGTTTGTAGATTTTTTTGATGATGGCCATTCTGACCGGTGTGAGGTGATACCTCACTGAAGTTTTGATTTGCATTTCTCTAATGATTAGTGATGTTGAGTATCCTTTCATGTGTTTGTTCGCAATTTGTATATCTTCTTTGGAGAAATGCCTATTTAGGTCTTCTGCCCATTTTTGGATTCAGTTGTTCGGTTTTTTTGATATTGAGCTGCATGAGCTGCTTGTAAATTGTGGAGATTAATCTTTTGTCAGTTGCTTCATTTGCAAATATTTTCTCTCATTCTGAGTGTTGTCTTTTCGTCTTGTTTATGTTTTCCTTTGCTGTGCAAAAGCTTTTAAGTTTCATTAGGTCCCATTTGGGTTTTTTTTGTCTTTATTTCCATTTCTCTAGTAGATGGGTCAAAAAGGATCTTGCTGTGATTTATGTCAAAGAGTGTTCCGCCTATGTTTTCCTCTAAGAGTTTTATAGTGTCTGGCCTTACATTTAGGTCTTTAATCCATTTTGAGTTTACTTTTGTGTATGGTGTTAGGGAGTATTCTAATTTCATTCTTTTACATGTAGCTGTCCAGTTTTCCCAGCACCACTTATTGAAGAGGCCATCTTTTCTCCATTGTATATTCTTGTCTCCTCAAGTTTCAGATTGAAGAACTTTTAACAACTTTTTTATAAACTCCTTCAGCTTTTGTTTGTCTGTGAAAATTCTGTCTCTCCAATTCTAAAGGACAAGTTTGCTGGATACAGTATTCTTGGCAGTTTTTTTTTCTTTGCACACTTTGAATATATCATTCCTATCCCTTATGGGCTGCAATATTTTTTGCTGAAAAATCTGTTAATCTTATGAGGATTCCCATGTATTAAACAAGTGGCTTTTCTGTTCTTGCTTTTACGATTCTGTCTTTATCTTCTGAAAATTTCATTATAGTGTGTCTATGTGTAGATCTCTTTGGATTAATCTTCTTTGGAAGTTTTTGGGCTTCCTCGATCTGGGTATCTCTTTCTTTCCCCACATTAGGGAAGTTTTTAGCACTATTTCTTTGAATATGCTTTCTGCCCTTTCTTTCCTTCTCTTTCTTGAAGACCTGTAACGCATATATTGATCCACTTACTGGTGTCCCTTATGTGATCTTCACATTTTTCTGTTCTTCTTTCTTTTTGCTCTTTTGATTAGATGACTTCCACTGCCTTGTCTGATTCTTTCTTCCATTTGGCCTAGTCTGCTTGTGAAGCCCTGTATTGAATTTTTCGGTTCATTTATTCTTGAAATCTATGATTTCTGTTTCGTACTTCTTAATATTTTCTGTCTCTTTGTTGAAACTCACACTTTGTTCATGCTTTATTCTCCTGACGTCAGTAAGCATCTTTATTACGATTATTTTGAACTCCCTGTTGGGTAATTCACTTATATCCACTTCGTTAAGGTCAGCTCCTAGAGATCTGTTTATTTGTTTGAAACATCCCCGTTTCTTTACTTTCTTTGACTCTCTGTGTTGGTTTTTGTATAAAACAGCCACTTTTCCCAGTTTTGACAGATTGGCCTTGTGTAGGATATGAACCTCCTTAATCAGCCTGGCCTGGTTGTTGAAATCATTGTCTTTGTTCTTAGTGACTTCCAGTAGTTGAGGGTGTTCCAAGACCCATCAGTGTCCTCAAAGATGTGGTTAATGCTCATATGCCTGTGTAGGCTTCTGGACAACTGCCAGTTGCCTGCTGCTTTAACTCCCTGATGCAGGTGAATTGGAAGCCCAATTATCAGGCAGGAGTTGGAAAAGTCAGAATATGACATATGCCGGGTAGCCCCTATGAAGAAGAATCCAGAGCTGGAAGAGTTTTTTCTTCCTCACTCTGTGCTGAGCCAAGGGAAATAGTTGCTCTGAATGCTTCTCTGTCCAAGTAAAACAGCCTTTGTTTTTAGTGGTCCCAGGGACTCATGAAGGCTGAGCCCTTTCAGCTCCCAGAGCTAGGTGAATTGGGGGCTAGTCCCTTAGGTGGCAGTTGAAAACTGGTGTGCTAGAGGTGTGGACAAGCTCCTTTCAGGAGAGAAGATAAAAATTTGGTCTTACTTGGAGCTGGGAGAGATAGCAGGGGACATGTCCACCAGGTTTACCAGGCTCACAAAAGGATCCCAGTGAGCTTCCACATGCTGACTAACTGGAAGCCAGAACCACAGGCAGCAGCTAGGAAAATATACAACTTCCTTCCAGGGAGAAACTGGGAGATGGGCATTATTTTGTCATCTCCCTCCATGCTGGGTCTGGGTGTATAGCTACAGGGAATCCTCATGCATCCATTTAAAAACTGCTTCTTTGTTTGCTATAGTACTGTGGTGCTCAGGAATGCAAGCCCAGTTGACTTTCAGAGGCAGGTTATTTTGGGGTCCATCCCTCAGGTGGCAGTTTTAAAAGTCAGGGTTCTAAATGTGTAGACAAGCTCCCTCCAGGGACATGCAGGAGATTTGGCTTTATTGTTGAAGGAAGCTGGGGGGAGAGAGCAGGGTAAGTACCCACTGGCTCTTTGGGGCTCTAGGCAGGATTCCAGTCAGCTGAAATGCAAGCTGATTAGAAGCTGGGCCCTCAGACAGTAGCTGGGAAAGTATGTAGTCCAACACCCTCCAGGAAGAAATTGGGAGATAAGCATTTGTGTGTGTTCCCTCTGCTCTGAGCTTGGGGAGATAGCCAGAGGGAGTGCTCAAGCACCTTGTAAAAACTGCTTATTTGTTTGCTCTAATACCATGGGACTTGTGAAGGGAAGCCCGTTTGGCTCTCAGAGCTAGATGATTTGGGGGCCCATCCCTCAGGCGGCAGCCTTAAAATTTGGGACATTAGAAATGTGGTGCAAACAGTGCGCTAATTGGGAAGAGGCTAGGAGTTGGTGGTTTCAGAAAGATTATAAGGCGCTGTTCTTGGGTGGGGTTTATAGCAAGAGTGTGTCTCATCCTTTCCTACACATTTCCTTGTGGGTATTTTCTCAGTTTCCCAATGTGTAGGAGTCACTAAAGTTAGTTTCTTGATATCTTTCAGAGGGAATTGATCTGTGTGTAGCTGTATATTCAGTGCATCCATGGAAGGAGGGAAATTCAGGAGTCTCTTCTGTGTCCATCTTGAGGTACCTGTTGATCTTTTCTAATAACCGACTCCTGGTTTCATTGACTTTCCATATTGTTTTTCTGTTTTGTTTATGTATGCTGTAATATTTATTCTTTTTCCCACCTGCTGGCCTTGGGTTAAGTTTTTTCTACTTCCTTAAGGAAGATGTTCGATTGTGGATATGAGATCTTTATTCTTTTTTAAATGTAAGCCTTTACAGGTATAAATTTCCCTCTCATCACTGCTTGTGCTCCATCCCGTAAGTTTTGGTATTTTGTATTTTTTTTCTTTGGTCTCAAGGTATTTTGTAGTTTCTCTTGTAATTTCTTCCTCGACCCGTTGGTTGTTTAAAAGCGTGCTGTTTAATTTCCACATGTTTGTGAATTTTCGTTTCCCTTGTGTTACTGATTTCCACTTTTATTCCGTTGTGATAGAAAAAGATTCATTGTGTGATTGCAATAGTTTTAATTTTTATTAAGAATTGTTTTGTGGCCTAACATATGGCCTATTCTGGAAATGTTACATGTACACTTGAGAAAAATCTATAATTTACTGTCTTTGGGTAGAGAGCTGTGTATATATGTGTGTGTTAGGTCCATTTGGTTGATACTGTTGTTTAAGTCTTCTGTTTCCTTCCTGATCTTCTGTGTGGTTGTTCTCTCCCATTTCTGAATGAAGGCTATCAAAGTCTCCAACTCTTACTGTTTCTCCCTTCCATCAATGTTTGTTTCATCTGTTAAGGAGCTCTGTGTTTTAGCGTGGGTCTATTTGATTTCACCCTACAGTTCGTTTAACTTGTATTTTTATATCCAAGTATTTCACAGCTTGGGAAGTTTTTGTCCATTATTCCTTCAGACGAGGTTTCCGCTGTTTTCTCACTCTTTTTTCTTCCTGGATTCCCATAATGTCTTCTTTTTTGGATTCCCATAATTCCATTAGGGTCTGTTCACGTCTCTTCATTCATTTTCCTTTTTGCTCTGAGAACTAATAATTTCAAGTGATTTGTCTTCAACTTTGCTGATGCCTTCCTCTGCCTGTTGCAGTCTGCTTTTGAACCCCTCTTGTGAAATATTCAATTTACACTTTTAGCTCCACATTTGCTTTTTTAAAATAAATTGTCTCTTTGTTGATATTCTCACTTTGTTGATACATCACCTTCCTGACTTCCTAGGCAGTTGTTTTCAAGAGTTCATCTAGCAACTCTGAAGCCTGTGTTTCTTTTTTTTTTTTTTTAATTAATTTATTTATTTATGGTTGTGGTGGGTCTTCGTTTCTGTGCGAGGGCTTTCTCTAGTTGTGGCAAGTGGGGACCACTCTTCATCGCGGTGCGCGGGCCTCTCACTGTCGCGGCCTCTCCTGTCGCGGAGCACAGGCTCCAGACGCGCAGGCTCAGTAATTGTGGCTCACGGGCCCAGCTGTTCTGCGGCATGTGGGATCTTCCCAGACCAGGGCTCGAACCCGTGTCCCCTGCATTAGCAGGCAGATTCTCAACCACTGCGCCACCAGGGAAGCCCCTGAAGCCTGTGTTTCTTTAGTGTCACTTTCTAGAGATTTATTATGTTCCTTTGAATGGGCCACATTTCCCTGTTTTTTCTGTATTTTGTGAGTTTTTGTCAAAAATTGCATATTGAAAAAAACAGCCACCTCTCCCAGCCTTGTAGACTGGATACTTGCAGAGGAAAACCTTCACTAATCAGCCTGGTGTAAAGACTTAAGGTCGTCTCAGATCTTTTATGAGGATGTGCCTTCACTGGGCCTGTGTGTAAAGCCCAGCTTCAAGCCCCTAATTCTGCCACACACACAGCTGTTTTTAATTGTTTCATTTCTCCAAGAGCCTCACCCCTGGCTTCTTGGCCCTTAAATGTTCTGTTGTATTCCTCTGTCAATAATCTCTGCCCTCCAGGTGTGTGCAGGTCTACAGTTGCCATGAAGTTTTCATGGGCCATTGAATCCATCATTGCTTTCACAGCCACCAATCTGATATACAAAATATTCCACTATTCCTATCTCAGCTCTGAGTCATGTGAGACAGAAATCAGACTCTCAGACATTGCCTGGCATGCCACACATTGCAATCAAGTTGCACTCTTTTACTTTTCTCCCAATGGAGGACCAGTAATTGGGCAGCTTTCACTCTACTGCACCATATTGAGCCAGGAATGGGTTAGGATAAGAGTGAGCAAAAATGTCACGAAATTTGCTCTCATTTTGAGAGTGACTCTTTCTTTACTGGGCATTCACTTTGTTGCTTCAGATTACTGGCTGGTTTCTAGAGCTCCCACAAAGCTATTTGTATTCTATTGTTTAGTTCAGAGTTTTCATGGGGTTACATACCTGGAGCTTCCTATTCTGCCATCTTACCTATATCACTGCTGTCCTTCATTTTTGGAAGATGGTTTTACCAGATATAGAATTCTTGGTTAACAGTGTTTTTCTTTCAACACGTGAATATGAAATCCACCAGCCTTCTCCCTTGACGCTTTCAAAATTCTCTTTGTTGTTAGTTTTTGCAATTTTAATATAGTGTTTTTGTGTAGATCTCCTGTTGGAGTTCATTGAGTTTCTTGGATATGTACTTTCATGTATTTTATCATATTTGAGGAGTTTGGGACAATTATCTCTTCAAATATTTTCCCTGACTTTCTATCCCTTTCTCTCCATGTGGGATTCCTATTATGGATATGTTGTCATACTTGATGATGTCTTGTAGGTCTTTTACGTTCTGCTCGTTATTCTTCACTCTTTCCTCTTTCCACCCCTCAGAGTGGATAGTCTCAATCAGTTCTTCTTCAAATGTGCCAATTCTTTATTCTGCCTGCTTAAATCTGCTAATGAATCCCCCTAATGACTTTCTTATTTCAGTTGTGGCACTTTTCAACTCTAGAATATATATTTGATTCCTTTTTGTAATTTCTTTCTCTTTATTAGTATTCATCGCTTGGTGAGGCACCATTTTCCTGATTTCCTTTAGTTCTTTGTCCAAAATTTCATTTAGTTCTATGGGAATATTTAAGAGAGTGATTTAAAGTCTTTTTATGCCTGGACAATGTGTATATGTGTATGTCCACATTGTGTGGACAATGTGTATGTATATATACACACACACACAGACACATATATATAAATATATATATATATGTATATATACATTTTTTTCCTCATTCATGGATCATACTTTGTTGTTTATTTTCATACCTCATAACTCTTTGTTGAAAATTTATATGTTAAATAACATAAAGTAGAAATTCCGGAAATCAGATTCTCCCTTCCCATCAGGATTTTCTGTTACAGCTGTTTGTTGCTGTTGGTGGTGGTGATGGTGGTGGTGGTGGTATTGCTCCTGTTTGTTGAAATCTAGATTGCATTTGGGAAGATGTAATGGTTGTTACAGGTTGGAAGGAAGCTTTATGATATGAGAAGCCTATACCATTTTTTTGTGACTTTATTTTAAATTAATATAAAATGGTGTTGGTTTTTTTTGGATGTATTTTTATGTTCCATGCTACTAACGTTTAGGATTCAAACATTTGACAAAAGTGTATTTAGGACTTTTCATAAGTATTTGATTGAGAGTATTCAGTGGTGATATTTTGTTTCTTGTATATACATGGGTCTCTTTCTGGGCTCTCTATTTTGTTCCGTTGGTCTATATGTTTGTATTTAACCCAGTACTATTCTGTTTTAATTACTGTAGCTTGGTAATATGTTTTGAAAGCAGGAAGTGTGATCCCTTGAGCTTTATTCTTCGAAAGATTGTTTTGGCTATTTGGGCTCTTTTGTGGTTCCCTATGAATTTTTGGATTGCTTTTTCTATTTCTGTATTGAACACCATTGGGATTTTAATAGGGACTTCATTGAATCTGTGGACCACTATGGTAGTATGTACATTCTAAAAATAGTAACCATGAACATGGGATGTCTTTCCATATTATCAGTGTCTTCTTTAATTTTCCTCATCATTGTTTACACTTTTCAGTGTACAGGTCTTTCACCTCTAGTTAAGTTTACTTCTAAGTATTGTATTCTTTGTACTGAAGTTGATAATGGGTTTGTTTTCTTAATTTACTTTTCAGATTTTCAGTAATCTTAGTTGTAATTTTTTCCCTTTCATTACTTTAAATATGTCCTGCCACTCTCTTCTGGCTTGCAGAGTTTCTGCTGAAAGATCAGCTGTTAACCTTATGGGGATTCCCTTGTATGTTATTTGTTGCTTTTCCCTTGCTGCTTTTAATATATTTTCTTTGTATTTAGTTTTTGTTAGTTTGATTAATACGTGTCTCAGCATGTTTCTCCTTGGGTTTATCCTGTATGGGACTCTCTGCACTTCCTTGCCTTGATTGACTCTTTCCTTTCCCATGTTAGGGAAGTTTTCAACTATAATCTCTTCAAATATTTTCTTCTGAAAATATTTCTTTTTCTTTTTCTCTTCTTTTTCTGGGACCTTTATAATTCGAATGTTGGTGCGTTTAATGTTTTCCCAGAGCTCTCTGAGACTATCCGCAATTCTTTTTATTCTTTTTTTTTTATTCTGCTCTGTGACAGATATTTCTACTATTTTATCTTCCAGGTCACTTATCCGTTCTTCTGCCTCAGTTATTCTGGTATTGATTCCTTCTAGAGAATTTTTAATTTCATTTATTGTGTTGTTCATCATTGTTTGCTCCTGAGTTCTTCTAGGTTCTTGTTTAAACGTTTCTTGTATTTTCTCTATTCTATTTCCAAGATTTTGGATATCTTTACTATCATTACTCTGAATTGTTTTTCAGTTACACTGCCTATATCCTCTTCATTTTGTACTTTACGCTTTCATCTCCTGCATATTTCTCTGTCTTCTCATTTTGTTTAACTTACCGTGTTTAGGGTCTCCTTTTCACGGGCTGTAGATTCGTAGTTCCCATTGTTTTTGATGTCTGCCCCTAGTGGCTAAGGTTGGTTCAGTGGGTTGTGTAGGTTTCCTGGTGGAGGGGACTGGTGCCTGTGTTCTGGTGGATAAGGCTGGATCTTGTCTTTCTGGTGGGCAGGGCCACGTCTGGTGGTGTTTTGGGGTGTCTGTGAACTCAGTATGATTTTAGGCAGCCTCTCTCCTAATGGGTGGGGTTGTGTTCCTGTCTTGCTAGTTGTTTGGCATGGGGCGTCCAGCACTTGAGCTTGCCGGCCATTGGGTGGAGCTGGGTCTTAGAATTGAGACAGAAGCTCTGGGAGAGCTCTCGCTGATTTATATTACGTGGGTCTGGGAGGCCTCGGGTGGAGCAATGTCCTGAAATCGGCTCTCCCACCTCGGAGGCTTAGGCCTGACACCAGGCAGGAGCACCAAGACCCGGTCAGCCACATGGCTCAGAAGGAAAGGGAGAAAAAAAGAAAGAAAAAATAAATAAAATTAAGTAATTAAAATAAAAAATATATAAAAAGAATAAGAGAGCACCTGAATCAATAAACAAATCCACCAATGATAACAAGCGCTTAAAACTAAGCTAAGATAAATATAAAAATCAGAAACAAATCAGTCGCAGACAGCAAAACCCAAGTGTACAGTTGCTTCCAAAGTCCACCTCATCAATTTGGGACAATTTGTTGTCTATTCAGGTATACCACAAATGCAGGGTACATCAAGTTGATTGTGGGCATTTAATCTGGTGCTCCTGAGGCTGTATGGAGAAATTTCCCTTTCTCTTCTTCGTTTGCACAGCTCCTGGGGTTCAGCTTTGGTTTTGGTCCCATCTCCGCATGTAGATCACCCTCAGGCATCTGTTCCCCACCCAGACAGGAGGGGTTAAAGCAGCGGCTGATTAGGCCACTCTTGCTCACTCAGGCTGGTGGGAAGGAGGGGTATGGTAGTCATAACTGGAATGTGGGGTGAGCCTCTGGTAGCAGAGGCTGGCATGACATTGTAATAACCTGAGGCATGCCGTGTGTTCTCCCAGGGAAGTTGTCCCTGGATCAAGGGACTTTGGCAGTGGTGGGCTCCACAGGCTCTCAGGGTTGGGGGCGTGTGTTGATAGTGACCTGTGCTTGCACATAGGATTCTTGGTGGCAGCAGCATCAGTGTTAGCATTTCATGCCTGTCTCTGGGGTTCGAGCTGATAGCCACAGCTCGCTCCCGTCTCTGGAACTTGCTTAGGCAGTGCTCTGCCTTCTGTGGGCACACAGGGAAGGAACCTCTCTCCTCGTGCACCCCGAAACAATGGTCTCTTGCCTCTTCGGCAGGTCCAGACTTTTTTTCCTGTCTCCCTCCCAGCTAGCGGTGGTGCACCAGCCCCCTTCAGGCTGTGTTCACACAGCCAACCCCAGTCCTCTCCCTGGGATCTGACCTCTGAAGCTGGAGCCTCAGCTCCCAGCCCCCACCTGCCCTGGTGGGTGAGCAGACAAGCCTCTCAGGCTGGTGAGTGCTGGTCAGCACTGATCCACTGTGCGGGAATCTCTCCGCTTTGCCCTCAGCACCTCTGTTGCTGTGCTCTCCTCCGTGGCTCTGAAGTTTCCCCCGCCCATCCCCTGTCTCTGCCAGTGAAGGGGCTTCCTAGTGCGTGGAAACTTTTCCTCCTTCACAGCTCTCTCCCAGAGGTGCAGGTCCCGTCCCTATTCTTTTGTCTCTGTTTTTTCTTTTTTCTTTTGCTCTACCCAGGTATCTGGGGATTTTCTTGCCTTTTGGGAAATCTGAGGTCTTCTGCCAGCGTTCAGTAGATGTTCTGTAGGAGTTGTTCCACATGTAGATGTAGTTTTGATATATTTGTGGGTAGGAAGTTGATCTCCACCTCTTACTCCTCCGCCATCTTGAAGGTCCCCCCCGATCTTGGCTTCTTTGTACAAACAATTTTTTTTCCTCCAGCTGCTTTTAATATTTTATATTTATCACTGGTTTTGATCAATTTGTTTGTGATGTGCCTTAGTGTAGCTTTATGTTTCTTATACTTGAGATCACTAAGCTTCATGGATGTATGGATTTACAGTTTGAAAAACTTTCACTCATTATTTCTTTCAATTTTCTCCCCTACTCCCTCACACTCCTGTAAGAACTCCAATTACATATTTATCTGACCACTTGAAATTGTTGTACCATTTGCTGTTCATTGCTAATTTTTCCTCTGTTTTTTTCCTGTCTTTTCTGTAGAAATGTATAATGTGCTGTTTAATCCCATCCATTTTATTTTTTATATCAAGCATTGTAGTTTTTATCTACATCTAGAAGTTCAATTTGAATCTTTTGTTTTATCTCTCATGCTTGTACTTAACTTTTTGAATCTATGGAATACAGGGATAATGACTGTATGGAATACAGTGCTAATGACTGTATTAATACCCTTCTAACACCTGTGTCAGATTAGCAACAATTTAAAAAAAAATTTTTTTCCAGACATGCCATGTGGCTTGTGGGATTTTAGTTCCTGACCAGGGATCGAACCCAGGTCCTCCACAGGGAGAGCATGGAGTCCCAACAACTGGTCTACCAGGGAATTCCCAGATTAGCAACAGTTTTAACTGATTTATTTTGTTCCTCATGGGTCCCATTTTCTTGTTAAATCCGGTCATTTTTAATTGGATTCCAGACTTGCTGGGTGGTGGATATTTTGTAGACATATAAATATTCTTGAGCTTGGTTCTGAGATGTATTTCTGTCATTTGTAACCTGTTTGAGCTTTTTGTGTTTTGCCATTAAGATTCGTTAAGTGAGATGAGAGGAAGGCTCATCTTTGGTCTATCTTATACTGAACCAAGGGCCAGCCATGACCAAGCACCTCCACCTAAGGGAGCAGCACCAATTTCGTCAGGACTTTCTGCCAGGTAGGGACATACTCCCTTGCTCTCTTGCTGTGACTCCATCTAATAGGCTCCCCACACCAACCCAGAACACAAACCCAAGAGCAGAGTAGAGGGATTTTTATTTCTTTTTCCCTGCTGTCAATCCGGCATCTGGAAGAACAGGTGTCACACGACAGGTTATAAGAATTACAAAGAATAAATAATAAATACACAGAAAAGATATTTTATATATATTATGTATATAGTATATGATTATATATACTTTATCTCTATTATTAATCTTTATGTTAAAGTCTATTATGACTTATTTAATATAGCTCCACCAGACTTTTTGTGCTCATTATGTTTAATTCATTATAAGGTGTATAGGTTTGCTAGGTCTGCCATAACAACAAAGTGTAGACTGGGTGTTTAAGCAAGAGAAATGTATTTTCTTACAGTTTGAGAGGCTAGAAGTTCATAATCAAGGTGTCAGTAAATTGGTTTCTTCTGTGGCATCTCTGCTTGGCTTGCAGATGGTCTCAAGCCAAGGAGAGATGAAATATATTTGACATATAACATTGAAATATATTTGACATATTTTAATTGAAATATATTTCAATTTTAATTGAAATATATGACATATAATATTGTGTAAATTTAAGGTGTAAAACATGTTGATTTGGTAGATTTAGGTATCGTAATATGATTGCCATTGTAGTGACAATTAGCACCTTGATCATGTCATGTAATTATCATTTCTTTTTGGTGATTGTGATAATTAAGATCTAGTCTTTTAGCAAGTTTGATGACTATAATACAATACTGTTGTTTATATTCACTATATCGTGCTTTAGATCTCTGGGACTTTTTTAGTGTTGCCCTCTTATTGTGTCTTCATATGGTCTTTCTTCTGTATGTATGCATTCCTTGTGTCTCCTTGTGTAGCCAAAGCTTCTTATAAGAACACCAGGTAGAATGGATTAGAGCTTACCTTCACAGCCTCATTTTAATGTAATTACTTCTTGGAAGGCTCTAACTCTGAATATAGTTACATTCTAAGGTACTCAGGGTTAGGGCTTCAACATATTGATTTGAGGGGTTGGGCACAATTCAGCCCATAATAGAAGTACAAATAATGATAAATGTTGAAAATCAGTGGCTTGTCATTATGTGCATGAATATCCAAGATCATTAACATTAAAACTAGTTGAAAAAATAAATCAGAGAATAAAGCAAAAAACATTGTTACTATATCAAAACCAACAACTTTCCCATGTGCAAATAAATACATATTATACCATATGTGAAAATGTTTCATTTACTATAAGAATCCAATTGAAAGAACTGAATCAATGTTTGCCTATATGTATATCTATATATAGAAAACTATTAAACTACATAAGGGATCTAAAGGAGAGTGAGATATACAGTGGCCAGAAGTATATTATTGGCAGACTGGATAATGTCATTATTTTACCATTGTAACAATATTATGTCTCACTTCAATTCATAAGTATGATGCTAATCAGAACCTCAGCATGATTATTTTTAGAGATTTGGCCCTAGAAAGTTATACTGTTTCTCTTGATGAAGAGCTTGTGAGAATAGCTAGGGAAATTCTGAAAATTGAGTCAAAAGATATGATTATCATAGTTAAATCTATAAGAAAGCTAAAGTAATGAACACATTGTGTAAATGGTGCATTGATAGATAGACCAAGGGAACAACAACAACAAAACTCTATCAATAGATCCAAATATATAATGGAATTTTATATGTAATATAAGTTGGTTTTCAGAATAATACAAAGGACTCTGGTCTCAGAACCTATTTGTATAAAAAATTTGGAACTTGTAACTCTCACACATACAGTAAGAAAATGCCCAATGGAAATATGTAGATGTAAATCATCTATTCGATTAGCCTCTGTAATAACTATTTATCAAAGAACAGTGAAATCCTGTATTGGAATAGGGATGAGGGGAGTGGAACTCTCATGTAATGTGACCCAAATGCCCTTCTTGACCAAACTTCAGTCAGGTTCCTCTAAACCCTCTTTTAGACTAAGCCTTGACCTTAGCATTCCATATCCATCCCATCCTTGACAGGGGTACACAGTCCAGTTTTAGCAAGAATCCTGCTAAGTCAGTTTAGATAGAATCTTCATCCTTGAGCCTCATCCCTCACCTTTGACATCTAAGCACTTGGCCTCTCTTTAGCAAGAATCTCGTTAGGTCAGGTTAGTAAGAATCCCTTTACTTTTGAAGTCTCCTTCTAGTCATTTTCCATCCACATATTCCCTCACTTTGCTCATCAGCTATAAGTCCCCAGCTTTCTTTGCTGTATTTGGAGTTAAGTCTGATCTCTCTGCCCTATTGTAATTTTCTTGAAAAAAGTCTTACTGTTTTACTAAGTGTCAGAAAGGCTTTTTCTTTCACAAATCCTAGTGGGAGTATAAATTAGCATAGCTTCTTTGATGGCCTATTGTTAACATCTACCAACTTTTACGTATCTATTTTAATTTAGCAATTGTATATTTTGGAATTTGTATTGCAGAAATAATGCAAATATGCAAAGAAGTATAGACACAAATATTTACTGCATATTTACAATAATGAAATTTGGAAACAAACTAAACATCCATGTAAAAGGTTTTTATTAAGTAAATCATATACCCCTCCAATAAAATATCATGCAGCCAAGAAAAAGTATGATGTATGTATGGTCAGGCCACTCAAAATGCCTGTTCTCTTGCTCTTTGTACATCTCCTGCTTGACCAGTGCTTGCTTCACCTACACCCTACTCAGAAGAGTAACCTTCCTGCATACTTGCCCCATGCCCCAGCCAATGACTGTTCTAGCTTTAGAGCAGAACATCGCCACGCTGATAGCTTATCAAAGGGACGGTGAGAATCATGTAGCTCTGTTGGTTTCCCTGGTAACTGATGAACCAATCTGAGGTCAATTCCCCCTATAACTGGTATCTTCCCCCCAACCCCTGCTAGGGAAGACTACTGCCACGTCCTTCCTGTGGTCTGCTGCACAGGGTGGGATGTCACTCAAGGACCACACTTCAGACATGTAAGATCCTCCATCCATTAAATCGTTGATGTCTCTGTCGCTGATTTTGGGCTCTTTTTTCATTCTTTCAAGCCTCTGTGTTGCAGCCCAACTATGTAGTTTTAAATAATTTGACTTGATAATATGACTACACTTTAATTGAGTCAAAATGAGTTGTAAATAAGTGGAAAAAAGAAAAGCTCCTATTTGAAAAATGTATTTGTGTAGTGGACTGCACTGAATAAAGTTGAGGCTAATGAACATTGGCTCCATTTGGGAAGGAGATGCAGAGTGGAAATTTCCTCCAATAATCCCATCAAGCACTATGCTTTTGATTAAACTGACCCTGTGTTTTTGTATAATTTAAAACAAAATGTTGAAATATATTTATATACAATAAAGAACACAGAAAATATTCCATCAAGTGTTGAAGGAATAATGATTTTTCAACAGCCTTGCTCAGGTCAGAATTGGAGGTGTATGAACAAAAAATTTGCAAACAATATTGAGTATTTTGCTAGGCCTATGTCATGAGGAGGGCCATCTGGTTTGCATAAAACAAACATGGTATGGCTGTCAGTTCATTATACTTTCATATTTACCTTTAACGTTAGGAGTTCATGGATTTTTACATAGGAAATGATTGCCAAATGCCAGTTTATGTACCTGATGCACAGTGAGGCCAAACAAACAAAATCGTCGAAGTTTGGAGCAGGTAAAGATTTATTGCAAAGACCAAGCAAGGAGAACTGGTGGCTCGTGCTCAAAAGACCTGAACTCCTGGATGATTTTTGTGGAAGAGTTTTTATAGTAAAAATTTGGGGCGAAGCCTATAGGATGTGTGACTTTTGTTGGTAATGAGGTGACTGGGTGGTGTTTAGGAATATTGTACTCAATCTGAAGTTACCATCCTCCAGCAGAGTGGGAGTTTTAGATCCTGCACATATTGTTATGCATAACAAGACACATACATAGATATTGCTATGTATATCCCTTGAGGAGGAAACAGGTCCCCGTTTTATAGCTACCCTATTGTTTTTGACTGCCCCTCCTTTGCTTCTGTATTTTCTCTTCTTCCTTATTAGTAACTGTCTGAATCTGTCCTTTGCAACTCAGCGACAACAGTCTAGGAGCTGAAACCTTTTTCCTCCAAAGAAGCAGAGGACAGGGAAAGGCTTTGGTATCCAGAAAGGCCCTGCAGCATCCTGCTTGGTTTGAAAATTGCAATAAATGAAAAAAGAAGTCTGTTCCATTATGACTAAACCAGTGAACTCACTCTTGAGAAAATATGCTATTTGTCCTTCACAAAGGATGCCCCCTTGATGCCAAGTAGGTTAATTAATGCAGAGACGGAAAATTCTATTCCATTAGGAGGATATTTTCTCGGGACTATCAGGATCTAGCAATTTGGAGAATATGATTTCAGCTACGAGCTTTCCTAGTTTTGCCCTGGGACCCAGGTATACAGATGGCCTAAGAGCCACAGTGTGGACATGATCTTGGAGAGGCAGCAGTGAGTGGTGGCATGAAGTGAGATCTTAATTCCCTGCCCAGGAATTGAACCTGGGCAGCCTGGATGAAAACCAGGAATCCTAGCCACCACACCCCCGGCTCTTGCCCCCAGTGAAAAATGCATTGCTCACGGAGGCAAAAACTGTAAAAACAGGTACAAAGTTTATTATTAGAGACATAGCACACAGAGAAACAGTTTGTTTAGTTAAGACAGAAGCAAGGCAGAGATGCACATCTGGATAGAGAGGGTGTGGGCGTCCCCCCTAATGAGGAGAAGCGCAGTAAAAAGGTGGTTAAATCATTTATACAGGGCAGTTCTTCTGGGTCTTTGTGTACCTTTGGCCAATTATCTGGTTTCTTCTTCTACACCTGACCTGCCCTAGGACCCTCCCCAATATGCCTGTGCAACTTTTTTCCAAGATGGATTTCAGCCCAGAGGCCTATGAGACGGCCTTAGCATCACATATTCTGGGGTGGTGTGCCCTCCTTTTTGACCCCCAAGGAACCTTTCTGCACATGTGCAGTGTCTCCCTTGCCCCAAGGATGGGAAATATATGACCTCTTGATCCTTTACTCAAACAAGGGTTAGCCCCTCTCTATTCCTGCCATGACTGTTATCTTAAGGTGTTCACGGGAGACAAAGCCTGGGTATTTACCCTGTTTCTGCAGTTACTTCCATTTCAGAGAGCAAACAGGAGGCTGATTTTAAATGTCTAAACTGAAGCCCATCTATCTCCTGTCTCAGCAAATGTAAACAGGAGACTAAGTTGTAAGTGTCGGAAGCCCACTTTTTCCTGCCCCATGAAATGTAAACGGGAGGTTAGTTGTGAATGCCTGGCTTGGGGCCCCTCTATCTCCTGCCTCAGACACACACCCAATCAGGGGTCTCAGGGCACCCAGGACCCTGGGATAAGCATTTCCCCCCGTATTTCTACTCTGAAGTACTAAATTGATTGCTTGGTTCACAGTCAACCCAGGGTGCAGGGGGCCAAGGGAAATGTAGTCTTTCTCCCTCTTACTGTCTTCCTGGTCTTTAGCGGCTTCCTCTGCGCATGTGCAACGTAGGGACCGCCTCACCCCTTCCGCTTTCATGTGCCTCGAGGTGAGAAGAACCTGGAGCTTTGGTCGTGGCAGGTGCAGGGCTTGCGTGGCCTGAGGCTTCGCTGAGAGCGGCGTTCTTGTGGCGGGGGCAGAAGCGGGACGTCGCGGGACGTCTCGGGCCGCCCTCTGGCCCAGGCGGGACTGCAGTGCCCGGGTCTGGCCTGGACCTCCGCCCTGGGAAGGTGGGTGGGGCGATCCCGGTTCGGGCCTTGTGGTCTCGGGGGCCGGTGGAGCTGAGACCCGTTAGGAGAGGGGACGGTGCGTGTGGGGACGGAATGCCCGGCCCCGCCCGCCTCTGACGGGGGGACGCCGGGGCGGACAGTGGGAGGGAAAGCGCGGTGGTCACGCTGGCCGTGAGCGGGCCAGAAAGCGCGGGCGGAGGGTGTGCTGGGCAGCCCTGCTCTGGAGCGGGAGAGACCCGGTCAGTTACAGCCGTGTCACCTGTACTGTGGGCGGGAGAAGTAACCTGGGGGCGAGTCAGGTCTGCAAAGGAGGCTATGAATAATGCCTGCTTCATGGCGTTGTTCTGAGAAATCTGTATGGGTCGTTTGGAAAAAGAGCCAAGTGCCAGGTACTAACCGTCGAAAAAGTGATAATGTTGTTATTTAGAAGGCACTTTGTTCTTTTCATTGGGTGGTTTACATAAGCCTCCCAATTATCTCGTGATAACGGTATGAGCATCTGCATTAGACACACGTTAAGCAAAAAGCAAATCTGAGTCTCAGGTTGGTGAGGTGGTCCTGAGTTTGAGAGGGCCGGTGACTTCTCCAGGCTTAACCGGATTGTGACAGAGCCAGGAGTCGAACAGTCGTTCATACTGTTCAGTCAATCAAAAGAAACTTATCAAGAGTCCCTTTTGAGAAACTTCAGCCCACTAGAAAGTAGTAAGTTTTAACACTTTGCCATAAAGCACCGCATCCTTTTTATTGGGCAGTCTGTGGATTCTCTAACTCAAGGGGTAAACAGTTTTGCTAGGAAAATAGATAAAGGATGCAGCCTGTGTCTCTTTTTTTTACTGTTAATTTTAATGAAGTAGTGTCATCCTTTGCTGTACTTCAATCATCTGTTTTTCCATTTTTGTTTGTATTTAATTAAATCAATTTAAATCAATAGACAAAATTATTTTTACCAAATGAGAGTGGTAGGTTTAAGCCCCGTGATCATTTCAAACTGGTAGATGGACAGATGGTGTTTCCACAGGATCTTTCCCTTGCCATTTCAAGGGCTGAAGGGATGCTGTAGGGAGGCTGCTTCTCAGCTGGGCTGCTGATGTGATTGGGAGGTGAATGAATGTAGGAACTGTAAAGCAGGCCAGGTGTCCTGACAGTGTCCTTTTTCTGTCCCCCCAGCTGAATCTTCAGTCCTCTGCACCTTCCTAAACGCTACAGAAGATGAACATATCTGAGGTCAGCTCTCTATTCATTTCCCACTTTGTGGTGTGATGGATTTAACTCTTGATTTCAGATTGCTCTCAGCCTGTTTTATACATCCTTTATCAATGTTAGTTATTTTCCTTTTATGATTAGTTTGCTAAGATTTTACTTGAGTCAGGAATGTACACTCTTGAGTTATATTGAATACCTTTTTGTATGTATTGTAGTAAAGGTATAGCTTATTTTCTTTAATCTGCAAATTTTCGAGGTAGCTGAAATGGATTTTAGAATGGTAACTTACTCTTGAATTCTTGTATGGATGCTACTTGCTAATGGGTTCTAGTTTTTTGGTTTTGATTTTACATACTAAATAGTGTGATTTGTAAATAAGCATATTTTTTTATCTCTTTCTATCTCTGTGCACTTTAATTTCTTTTTCAGTCAGGCTGGGATTTAATGTGAAAGAATTCATTTATTCACTGCTAAGTATGATGTTAGTCATATGCCTTAAATAGCTTCTCATTGTCAGATCTTTTCTTTTCCTCCTATTCCTAGTGCTATAAAATTAGTGTCATTTCTTCCTTAAAAATTCACTCTAGAATTCACTACAGAAACAATGTGGACCTGAAGTTTACTTTGTCAGAATTTTTTTTTTTAAATAACAATTTTATTGAGGTACAATTCTTGTACCAAAAATTCACCCTTTTAATTTGTGCAGTGCAGTGCTTTTTTTAAAATATGTTCACAGAGATGTGGAATTATCACCACTATTTAATTTTAGAATAATTTCATCACCCTCAAAAGAAACCCTGTACTCTTTAGTAGTCACTCTCCATTCCTGCTCCCAAGCTCCTAGGAACTACTAATCTACTCCGTGTCTTTAGAGATTTGCTTATTTTGGAGGTTTCCTATAAATGGAATCACAAAATACGTACCCTTTGGTGAATGGCTTCTTTCATTTAGCATGACCTTTTTAAGGTTCATCACTGTTGTAATACGCATCAGTAATCCAGTTCAGTTTCTGGCCAAGCTAATATTTAGTTGTATGGATATATCACATTTTGTTTATCAGTTTATCAGTTGATAGACATTTGTTGTTTCTGTTTTGACTGTTATGACTGTTTTGACTGTTATGAGCAGTTGTGTAAACATTTTTGTGTGTACCCAGTTTTCCAATCTACTTTGTATATACTTAGAATGGAATTACTGGGCGATAAGGTAACTGTTCAACAAATTTAGAAACTGCCAGAACAATTTTCCAAGGCAGTGGAACTATTTTACCACCCCATCAGCAATGAATGAGGGTTACAGTTTTTCCACAACTACCATTAGTCATTGTTATTGTCTGTCTTTTTTTTAAAAGCCCTCCTGGTGAATGTGAAGTGGGATTTTATTATGGTCATGATTTGCATCTCCCTAATGTTGAGCATCTTTTCGTGTTCTAATTTTTTATTGGCTGTTTGTATATATTCCTTGGAGAAATGTCTGTTCACATTCATTCTCCGTTAATAAATTGGGTTATTTGTCATTTCGTTGTTGACTTGTAAGATTTCTTATATGATTTGGGTACAAGCCTCTTTATCAGTTAAATTTTTGTAAATATTTTCTCCCATTTTGTGGGTTGCTTTCACTTTCTTCATGGAGTTCTTTGAAGCACAGAAATTTTTTATTTTGATAATATCCAGTTGGTCTATTTTTCTTTTGTTTGTTTTTGTCAAATCTAAGAAAACTTTGCCTAACCGGAAATCAAAAATATTTATTCCTCTTTTTTCCCTACATTTTTTACAATTTTAGTCTTTCCATTTAGGTCTGTTACTCATTTTGAGTTAATTTTTATAGATGGTGTGAGGCAGAGGTACAACTTCATTCTTTTGCATGTGAATATTCAGGTGTTCCAAAACCATTTATTGAAAAGAGTATTATTTTTCTGATTGAATTGTGGCACCCTTGTTGAAATTCAATTGTCCATAAATGTAAGGGTTTATTTCTGGCCTCTCAATTGTATTCCATTGTACTTTTAAGGTTTTTTTATTCTTATGATGTCTGTTCTTATACCTTAGTAGCATAGTATGATATTGTGATTTATAAGAAAGACATATTTGGTCTTCATCCCTGTTCCTGGCACAGAGTTCCTAAAACCCTTGCAAATTCCTAAGTAATAAGAGAGATTAAGTTGTCTTTTGTTATTCATAACAAGCCACTTCAACCATGCTTGAATTCATGTTAATGAGGAGACCTTTGGAACCCCCCCTGAGGATGTAGGCTTGTTGCCAGGGATACCAATTAAGTCATTAGAGGGTTGTGACTTGAAGGCACACCCCTTGACCTCTAGGGAGGTGGGGGGGAGCTGGAGGTTCACTTAATCACTAATAGCAATTATTCCTACATAATGAAGCCTCCATAAAAATCTCTGAACTATGGAGAGCTTTGGACAGATTTGATGTTGGTGAACACGTGGAGGTGCTGGGAGGGTTATGCTCCTGGAGAGGGCATAGAAGACTGCTCTTTGCAGCTTTTTCCTCTGGCTATTTCTGAGTTGTATACTTTGTAATAAACCTGGCAATCTAGTAAGTAAACTATTTTCCTGAGTTCTGTGAGCCATTCTAGCAAATTAACTGAACCTGAGGATGAGGCTGTCCCATTTATAGCAAGTTGGTCACAAGCACAGGTGGCAATCTGGACCTGTAATTGGCATCTGAAGTGTAAGGAGGGGCAGTCCTGTTGAGCTGAACTTCTAACTGGTAAGATCTGTTGTGGAGTCCAGGTAGGTAGAGTCAGGCCTGACTTGAATTGTAGGACACCCTGCTGGTGTTGCAGAATTGTTTGGTAATGTGAAAAACCTCTACACATTCAGTGACCAGCAGTGAAGTAGTATTGAGATACAGAAGTATTCTGTGACTAGAGTGTTACAGTAATACAGGGGAAAAACAGGAGTGTTTTCTGTAAACATAGAGTAATCGAAATTGAAAGGTGAGAGCCCTCTAACTTTTCTTTATCAAGATTATTTTAGCTATCCTGGGTAACTCACATTTCCATATGAATTTTAAGATTAGTTTGTCAATTTCTGTAAAAGAATAGAGCCGTGATTTTGATAGGGGTTGGGTTGAATCTGTAGCTCGATTTCTGGAGTATTGCCATCTTGACAATACTAACTTTTCTGATCCTTGAATATGAGGTATGTGTCTTTCCATTTATTTAGGTCTTTTATTTTAAATTTTTTTATATTTTACTATCATAACTGCCACTTTATTGTTGTGTATTTCTATAAACATATGAAAATGTGAACTTTATATTTGTTTTTATTTGAACTTTTAATTTTATACTGGAGTACAGTTGATTAACAATGTTGTGTTAGTGTCAGGTGTACAGCAAAGTGATTCAGTTATACTTATACATGTATCTATTCTTTTTCAAAATCTTTTCCCATTTAGGTTGTTACATAATATTGAGCAGAGTTCTGTGCTGTAGAATAGGTCCTTGTTGGTTATCCATTTTTAATATAGCAGTGTGTATAGGGAGTTTGGGACTGACATATTTAGGTCTTTGAAAATTTACTTCAATGACACTTTGTTGCTTTAAGTGGGTAAGTTTTATACTTTTGTTGGATTGATTCTAAGTATTTTATTCTGTTTGATGCTATTGTAAGTGGAATTGTTTTCTTTATTTCATTTTCGGCTTGTTCATTGCTAGTGTATAGAAATACGACTGATTTTTACATATTTATCTTGTATTCTGCAACCTTGGTTAACATGGTTATTAGCTTTATTTATTTAGTTTTTGGATTCCTTAGGATTTTCTGTACTCTGGTTTAACTTGCCCTTCCTTTTCTTGCTTTTTTATGATAAAATTTAAGCTCATGAATTGAGGCTTTGTTTTTCTTTTTCAATGTAGGCGTAAGGCTCTGTATTTTCCTTTGAAAACTGCTTTAGCTGCATCACACAATTTTTTTTTTTTTTTTTGGCCGTACCATGCAGCATGTGGGATCTTACTTTCCTGACCAGGGATTGAACCTGCACCCCCTGCAGTGGAAGCTCGGAGTCTTAATCACTGGACAGCCAGGGATGTCCCTGCACACACAGATTTTGATGTTGTGTTTCTATTTTCATTTAGTCCAAGATACTTTTTTAAGTGTCCTGTGACTTTTTTTTTTTTAATATTTATTTATTTATTATTTTTGGCTGCCTCAGGTCTTAGTTGCGGCATGCAGAATCTTTCGTGTGGTGTGTGGGCTTCTCTCTAGTTGTGGTGCGTGGGCTCAGTAGTTGAGGTGTGTGGGCATAGTTGTCCCATGGCATGTGGTATCTTAGTTCCCCGACCAGGGATCAAACTCGCATCCCCTGCATTGTAAGGCGGGTTCTTAACCACTGGACTGCCAAGGAACTCCCATCCTGTGACTTCCTTTTGTGTGTGTGTGTGTGTCATTTTTAAGAAAAATTTTATTTTATTTATTTTTTCATACAGCAGATTCTTAATAGTCATCAATTTTATACACATCAGTGTATACATGTCAATCCCAATCACCCAATTCATCACACCACCGCCCCAACACCCCCGCTGCTTTCCCCCCTTGGTGTCCATACGTTTGTTCTCTACATCTGTGTCTCAATTTCTGCCCTGCAAACCAGTTCATCTGTAGCACTTTTCTAGGTTCCACATATATGCATTAATATACGTTATTTGTTTTTCTCTTTCTGACTTACTTCACTCTGTATGACAGTCTCTAGATCCATACACGTCTCAACAAATGACCCAATTTCGTTCCTTTTTCTGGCTGAGTAATATTCCATTGTATATATGTACCATATCTTCTTTATGCATTTGTCTGTCGATGGACATTTAGGTTGCTTCCATGACCTGGCTATTGTAAATAGTGCTGCAATGAACATTCGGGTGCATGTGTCTTTTTGGATTATGGTTTTCTCTGGGTATATGCCCAGGAGTGGGATTGCTGGATCATATGGTAATTCTATTTTTAGTTTTTAAGGAACCTCCATACTGTTCTCCATAGTGGCTGTATCAATTTACATTCCCACCAACAGTGCAAGAGGGTTCCCTTTTCTCCACACCCTCTCCAGCATTTGTTGTTTGTAGATTTTCTGATGATGCCCATTCCAGCTGGTGTGAGGTGATACCTCATTGTAGTTTTGATTTGCATTTCTCTAATAATGAATGATGTTGAGCAGCTTTTCATGTGCTTATTGGCCATCTGTATGTCTTCTTTGGAGAAATGTCTAATTAGGTCTTCTGCCTATTTTTGGATTGGGTTGTTTGTTTTCTTAATATTGAGCTGCATGAGCTGTTTATATATTTTGGAGATTAATCCTTTGTCTGTTGATTCCTTTGCAAATATTTTCTCCCATTCTGAGGGTTGTCTTTTCATCTTGTTTATGGTTTCCTTTGCTGTGCAAAAGCTTTGAAGTTTCATTAGGTCCCATTTGTTTAATTTTGTTTTTATTTCCATTACTCTAGGAGATGGATCAAAAAAGATCTTGCTGTGATTTATGTCAAAGAGTGTTCTTCCTGTGTTTTTCTCTAAGAGTTTTATAGTGTCCGGTTTTACATATAGGTCTCTAATCCATTTTGAGTTTCTTTTTGTGTATGGTGTTAGGGAGTGTTCTAATTTCATTCTTTTACATGTAGCTGTCCAGTCTTCCCAGCACCACTTATTGAAGAGATTGTCTTTGCTCCATTGTATATCCTTGCCTCCTTTGTCATAGATTAGTTGACCATAGGTGTGTGGGTTTATCTCTGGGCTTTCTATCTTGTTCCATTGATCTGCGTTTCTTTTTTTATGCCAGTACCATATTGTCTTGATTACTGTAGCTTTGTAGTATAGTCTGATGTCAGGGAGTCTGATTCCTCCAGCTCCATTTCTTTCCTTCAAGACTGCTTTGGCTATTCAGGGTCTTTTGTGTCTCCATACAAATTTTAAGATTTTTTGTTCTAGTTCTGTAAAAAATGCCATTGGTAATTTGATAGGGATTGCACTGTATCTGTAGATTGCTTTGGGTAGTATAGTCATTTTCACAATATTGCTTCTTCCAATCCAAGAACATGGTATATCTCTCCATCTGTTGGTATCATCTTTAATTTGTTTCATCCGTGTCTTACAGTTTTCTGCATACAGGTCTTTTGTCTCCCTCGGTAGTTTTATACCTAGGTATTTTATTCTTTTTGTTGCAGTGGTAAATGGGAGTGTTTCCTTAATTTCTCTTTTAGATTTTTCATCATTAGTGTATAGGAATGCTAGAGGTTTCTGTGCATTAATTTTGTATCCTGCAACCTTATCAAATTCATTGAGTACCTCTAGGAGTTTTCTGGTGGCATCTTTAGGTTTCTCTATGTATAGTATCATGTCATCTGCAAACAGTGACAGTTTTACTTCTTCTTTTCAAATTTGGATTCTTTTATTTCTTTTTCTTCTCTGATTGCCATGGCTAGGACTTCCAAAACTATGTTGAATAATAGTGGTGAGAGTGGACATCCTTGTCTCGTTCCTGATCTTAAAGGAAATGCTTTCAGTTTTTTACCATTGAGAATGATGTTTGCTGTGGGTTTGTCATATATGGCCTTTATTATGTTGAGGTAGGTTCCCTCTATGCCCACTTGCTGGAGAGTTTTTATCATAAATGGGTGTTGACTTTTGTCAAAAGCTTTTTCTGCATCTATTGAGATGATCATATGGTTTTTATTCTTCAATTTGTCAATATGGTGTATCACATTGATTGTTTTGCGTATATTGAAGAATTCTTGCATTCCTGGGATAAATCCCACTTGCTCACGGTGTATGATCCTTTTAATGTGTTGTTGGATTCTGTTTGCTAGTATTTTGTTGAGGATTTTTGCATCTATATTTGTCAGTGTTATTGGTCTGTAATTTTCTTTTTTTGCAGTATCTTTGTCTGGTTTTGGTATCAGGGTGATAGTGGCCTCATAGAATGAGCTCGGGAGTGTTCCTTCCTTGCAATTTTTTGGAAGAGTTTGAGAAGGATAGGTGTTAGCTCTTCTCTAAATATTTGATAGAATTCACCTGTGAAGCCACCTGGTCCTGGACTTTTGTTTGTTGTAAGATTTTTAATCACAGTTCCAATTTTGTTACTTTTGATTGGTCTGTTCATATTTTCTATTTCTTCCTGGTTCAGTCTTGGAAGGTTATACCTTTCTAAGAATTTGTCCATTTCTTCCAGGTTGTCCATTTTATTGGTATAGAGTTGCTTGTAGTAGTCTCTCAGGATGCTTTGTATTTCTGCAGTGTCTGTTGTAACTTCTCCTTTTTCATTTCTAATTTTATTGATTTGTGTCCTCTCCCTCTTTTTCTTGGTGAATCTGGCTAATGGTTTATCAATTTTGTTTATCTTCTCAAAGAACCAGCTTTTAGTTTTATTGATCTTTGCTATTGTGTTCTTTGTTTCTATTTCATTTATTTCTGCTCTGATCTTTATGATTTCTTTCCTTCTGCTAACTTTGGGTTTTGTTTGTTCTTCTTTATCTAGTTCCTTTAGGTGTAAGGTTTGTTTTTTTATTTGAGATTTTTCTTGTTTCTTGAGGTAGGCTTGTATAGCTATAAACTTCCCTCTTAGGACTGCTTTTGCTTCATCCCATAGGCTTTGGATCGTCATGTTTTCATTGTCATTTGTCTCTTGGTATTTTTTAATTTCCTCTTTGATTTCTTCAGTAATCTCTTGGTTATTTAGTATCGTATTGTTTAGCCTCCATGCGTTTGTGTTTTTTACATGTTTTCCCTGTAATTCATTTCTAATTTCATAGTGTTGTGGTCAGAAAAGATGCTTGATATGATTTCAATTTTCTTAAATTCACTGAGGCTTGATTTGTGACCCAAGATGTGATCTATCCTGGAGAATGTTCTGTGCACACTTGAGAAGAAAGTGTAATATTCTGTTTTGGGATGGAATGTCCTATAAATATCAATTAAATCTGTCTGGTCTATTGTGTCATTTAGAACTTCTGTTTCCTTATTTTTTTTTCACTTTGGATCATCTGTCCATTGGTGTAAGTGAGCTGTTAAAGTCCCCCACTGTTATTGTGTTACTGGTGATTTCCCCTTTTATAGCTGTTAGCAGTTGCCTTATGTACTGAGGTGCTCCTATCTTGGGTGCATATATATTTATAATTGTTATATCTTCTTCTTGGATTGATCCCTTGATCATTATGCAGTGTCCTTCCTTGTCTCTTGTAACATTCTTTAAAGTCTATTTTATGTTATATGAGTATTGCTACTCCAGCTTTCTTTTGATTTCCATTTGCATGGAATATCTTTTTCCATCCCCTCACTTTCAGTCTGTATGTGTCCCTAGGTCTGAAGTGGGTCTCTTGTAGACAGCATATATATGGGTCTTGTTTTTGTATCCATTCAGCAAGCCTGTATCTTTTGGTTGGAGCATTTAACCGATTCACGTTTAAGGTAATTATCGATATGTATGTTCCTATGACCATTTTCCTAATTGTTTTGAGTTTGGTTTTGTAGGTCCTTTTCTTCTCTTGTGTTTCCCACTTGCAGAAGTTCCTTTAGCATTTATTGTAGAGCTGGTTTGGTAGTACTGAATTCTCTTAGCTTTTGCTTGTTTGTAAAGCTTTTGATTTCTCCATTGAATCTGAATGAGATCCTTGCTGGGTAGAGTAATCTTGGTTGTAGGTTCTTCCCTTTCATCACTTTAAGTATATCATGCCACTCCCTTCTGGCTTGTAGAGTTTCTGCTGAGAAATCAGCTGTTCACCTTATGCGAGTTCCCTTGTATGTTATTTGTCGTTTTTCCCTTGCTTCTTTCAATAATTTTTCTTTGTCTTTAATTTTTGCCACTTTGCTTACCATGTGTCTCGGCGTTTTCTCCTTAAGTTTATTTTGTATGGGACTCTGCGCTTCCTGGACTTGGATGGCTAGTTCCTTTCCCACGTTAGGGAAGTTTTCGACTATAATCTCTTCAAATATTTTTCTCTGGTCCTTTCTCTCTCTCTTCTCCTTCTGGGACCCCTATAATGCGAATGTTGTTGCGTTTAACCTTGTCTCAGAGGTCTCTTCGGCTGTCTTCATTTCTTTTCTTTCTTTCTTCTTTATTCTGTGCCGCAGCAGTGAATTCCACCATTCTGTCTTCCAGGTCACTTATCCGTTCTTCAGCCTCACTTATTCTGCTACTGATTCCTTCTAGTGCAGTTTTCATTTCAGTTATTGCATTGTTCATGTCTGTTTGTTTGTTTATTTCTTCTAGGTCTTTGTTAAACATTTCTTGCATCTTCTCTATCTTTGCTGCCATTGTTTTTCCGAGGTCCTGGATCATCTTCACTATCATTGTTCTGAATTCTCTTTCTGGAAGGTTGCCTATCTCCACTTCATTTAGTTGTTTTTCTGGGGTTTTATCTTGTTCCTTCATCTAATATATAGCCCTCTGTCTTTTCATCTTGTCTGTCTTTCTATGATTGTGGTTTTTGTTCCACAGGCTGCAGGATTGTAGTTCTTCTTGCTTCTCCTGTGTGTCCTCTGGTGGATGAGGCTATCTAAGAGGCTTGTGCAAGTTTCCTGATGGGAGGGACTGGTGGTGGGTAGAGCTGACTCTTGCTCTGGTGGGCAGAGCTCAGTAAAACTTTAATCCGCTTGAGTGCTGATGAGTGGGGCTGGGTTCCCTCCCTGTTGGTTGTTTGGCCTGAGGCAACCCAACACTGGAGCCTACCTGGGCTCTTTGGTGGGGCTAATGACAGACTCTGGGAGGGCTCACGCCAAGGAGTACTTCCCAGAACTTCTGCTGCCAGTGCCCTTGTCCCCACGGTGAGCCACAGCCACCCCCTGCCTCTGCAGGACACCCTCCAACACTAGCAGGTAGGTCTGGTTCAGTCTCCCCTGGGGTTACTGCTCGTTCCCCTGGGTCCTGATGAGCACACTGCTTTGTGTGTGCCCTCCAAGAGTGGAGTCTCTGTTTCTCGCAGTCCTGTCGAAGTCCTGCAATCAAATCTCACTAGCCTTCAAAGTCTGATTCTCTAGGAATTCCTCCTCCCATTGCCGGACTCCCAGGTTGCAAAGCCTGACTTGGAGCTCAGAACCTTCACTCCAGTGGGTGGACTTTTTGGTATAAGCGTTCTCCAGTCTGTGAATCACCCACCCACCAGTTATGGGATTTGATTTTACTGTGATTGCGCCCCTCCTACCACCTCATTGTGGCCTCTCCTTTGTCTTTGGATGTGGGGTATCTTTTTTGGTGAATTCCAGTGTCTTCCTGTCGATGATTGTCCAGCAGCTAGGTGTGATTCTGGTGTTCTCACGAGAGAGTGAGAGCATGTCCTTCTACTCTGCCATCTTGGTTCAGGGCCTGTTTGTGTCTGTGACTTCTTGATTCATTGGTTTCGTAGAATTTGTTTACTTTCCAAATATTTGTGCATTTTATAATTTCTTACTCTTATAATTTTTTATTTACTTCTTTCTTTGTGTGTTACTTTGGACAATATTTCATGCATGGTTCAGTCTTATGTATTGTAACTTGTGTTAGGGTCTCGCATATGATCCTGGGGAATGTTCCTTATGTGACTGAAAAGAATACATTTTCTAGATCGGAATTAGTTCCAGTGGGCTGATCGTATTGTTCAAGGCTTCTGTATCTTTTTTTTTTTTAAAGATTTGTTTATTTATTTATTTACTTATTTGGCTGCATTGGGTCTTCTTTGCTGTGTGGGCTTTCTTTAGTTGTGGAGAGTGGGGGCTACTCTGTTGTGATGTGTGGGCTTCTCATCACAGTGGCTTTTCTTGCTGCAGAGCACGGGCTCTAAGCATGCCAGCTTCAGTAGTTGTGGCTCACTGGCTCTAGAGCACAGGCTTAGTAGTTGTGGCTCACGGGCTTCATTGCTCTGCAGCATGTGCGATCTTCCCAGACCAAGGATCAAACCCTTGTACCGTGCATTGGCAGGTGGATTCTTAACCACTGCACCAGGGAAGTCCCCTGTATCCTTTTAATATCTTATCTACTTGTTCTATTAAATATTGAGAAAGGAGTGTATCCAAGTATAATTCATTTGTCTGTTAACTTCTGTCCTTTTTAATAGAATTTGCTTTATGCATTTTGAAGCTCTGTTTTCAAGCGTTAAACCTTTTATGATTGTTACATCCTCTTAATGAATTGTCCCTTTTAGCATATTGCAGTGCTTATATGTGTTCCTAGTGAGATTTCTTTTTCTGAATTTTGTTTGGTACTGTATAGTCAGTCAGACTTTCATTTGCTGAGTGTGTGCTTAGTATGATAGATACTTTTTTCTATTCTTTCATTTGTAACTTATCTGTGTCTTTATAGTCACAGTCAGTTTCTATGAAACAACATGTTTACGTCTTGCTTTTTATTCACTGTGACAGTTTTTGTGTTTTAGTTGAAATGGTCATATCATTTATATTTAGGGTTATCTTTGTGGTTGAATTTGAAACCATCTTGCTATTTACCTTCTAATTTTTTCTATCTATATTTTTTTCCTTTACCCTGACTTCTCTGTGATTAACTGCTTATTTTTAATGACTCCATTTTAATCACTTTCGGCTTGTGTTACATATATCTGTTTTCATTTTCTAGTGGTTGCTACATACCTATGTGTAAACTGTCACAGTCTACCTTCAAATAATATCTTGTTACTTCAACTTTGTTGTAAGAATATTACAACAGAATATTTTCATTTTGTGTTTCATCCTTTGTGGTGTTGTCATTTACATATCTTGTGGTTACATAATACACTGTTACTATCTTTTTATAAAATGTCATTTACACTCTAATTGATTTTTTAAATGAGAACCTTGTGTTTTAATTACATGGTTTCTATTTTTAGTTCTCTTTATTTCTTTGTGTAGATTCAAATTTACACTTGATATCATTTTTTAAAATCTACATAACTTCTTTTAACTTTTCTTTAGATCAGGTCAGCTGGGAAGGGGTTTCATTTATTTATTTGTCTAAAAATGTTATTTTTTTCTGGATTATTACTAGCGCTCTGAGTTCTGTTTGAGTTTGCTCAGGATTCCAAATAACTGGTTTGGGGACAGAAGAGGAGCCTCACTTGATTTGGGGGCAGTTGAAACTTAATACTAATTTTGGGTCCTTTATCTAGCAGAGAAAGTTGGTAACGTGAATGGCATACTGATTTTATAAGATAAGCATAAACAGTTTGAAAATCCTGTGTTTGGGCACATTGACTCCTTTTTAAAAGCTGCTGTTTAGAATAAATCCAAGGGGAACAGAAATGTCTTATATTCCAGTATTAAAGAGTGTGAATCATCGTGGAATTGGTTAGACATGCAAATTCACGTGTCACCCCAGAAGCACACCTTAAGAACTAGTAGAGTAATAGAGTGCTCAGTTGGCCAGGTGCCTGTTGAAATTTATGAGGAATTCCTGGAGGCACTGAATATGGCAGGTGCATTAAGACCATATAGTCCTTTGACGTGGGAGGCCAGTGACCTTTTCAGAGTGACTTTGAGGTCAGCTTTTCACAAAGACACTAAGATATTACCCTTTTTCACCATTTATATGTAAACAATGAAATTTCCAAGTAAATACATGACTGGAAGATAACAATGGATAGAATGCAGAAGCACATGAGAACCTAGATGTCTTACTAAAGAGATCTATGTCTGTTTTAATTTCTAATGTAAATATTGTTAATCCATATCACAGAACGCTTTGGAGTCTTTTAGTGTTTTTTTCCTGGGTAGTATATTTTCCTGCCTTGACTTTGAAATTAGGACATTTCTTAATAACTTTGTTTTCTGACCATGTTCATGTTTTTCTCTATCTTCCTTAGCATATGGAGTGTATTATAGCAGTTCTAATATCCTTGGGGGCTAATTTTATCTCAGGTGATATTACTTGTTCTTTTCCATTTATTGACTTGTCTGCTGGTCATGAATCATATTTTCCTCCTTTCTATACTTGGTTATTTTTGATAGTCTGTTGAATATAGTGAATTTGACATTGTTGGTTGCTAGACTTTGTTATATTTGTTTAGATACTTTGGGGCATTTTTATGGAGTTCAGTAAATGACTTGGCTGTAATTTCAATCCATTCAGTGCTTGCTTGTAATTTAACTTAATTTGAGTAAATCAATTAATACTTCAGTGTTTACTTGTCATAATTTCAGGTCTAGAGCATTCTGTAGGGCTAATTTTGTCACACTAGTAGGACAATATACCTTTTTGGAAACAGAACGTCTAATAACTCATGCATTAGAAGATCTTTCCACTCTTTCTAAACTTCATGTCTCTGTGTATGCTTGGGTAATTTTCAACCTATTGCATTTGGGTTCTTTTTCCTCCATTGTTGGAATTTTTCCTTTGAATGTAAAATTTACTCAAGGTGGCCTTTCTGGGTTTCTCTCACTGTACCTTTTCCTCTGAAATTTTTTATGCCAGAAATTCTAATTGTTTTGGCTTTCCTGAATTCCCAACATTGCCTTCTGTAGTTACTGAGATCAGCAGGCTGTGATTGATGTCTTCCTTCTGTACCATAACCTAGAAATTCTATTTCTTTCCTTTCTCTCAGAGGTCCTTGTTTTCCAGTGCCATTGTCCAGTGTGTAATGTCTAAAGGTCATTTTTTTCATTGATTTTGTGTAGTTTCCAGTTGTTTGACCTATTACATTATTCCTTTTATACCATCTTGGCCATGAGTGGAAGTTTTAAAAAAGGCTCTGCATAGGAACTTCCACTCTCCAGCATTTATTGTTTGTAGATTTTATGATGATGGCCATTCTGACCAGAGTGAGGTGATACCTCATTGTAGTTTTAATTTGCATTTCTCTAATAATTAGCAGTTTTGAGCATCTTTTCATGTGCCTCTTGGCCCTCTGTATGTCTTCTTTGGAGAAGTGTCTATTTAGGTCTGCTGGTCATTTTTTGATTGGGTTGTTTGTTTATTTGATATTGAGCTGCATGAGCTGTTTGTATATTTTGGAGATGAATCCTTTGTCTGTTGCTTCGTTTGCAAATATTTTCTCCCATACTGAGGGTTGTCTTTTCTTCATGTTAAGTTTCCTTTGCTGTGCAAAAACTTTTAAGTTTCATTAGGTCCCATTAGCTTATTTTTGTTTTTATTTTCATTACTCTCAGAGGGGGGTCAAAAAAGATATTGCTGTGATTTATGTGAGAGAGTATTCTGCCTATGTTTACCTCTAACAGTTTTATAGTATCTGGCCTTAACATTTAGGTCTTTAATCCATTTTGAGTTTACTTTTGTGTATCGTGTTAGGAAGTGTTCTAATTTCATTCTTTCACGTGTAGCTGTCCAGTTTTCCCAGCACCACTTATTGAAGAGGCTGTATTTTTTCCATTGTATATTCTTGATTTCTTTGTTGTAGATTAGGTGACCATAGGTGTGTGGGTTTATGTCTCTGGGCTTTCTATCCTGTTCCACTAATCTATATTTCTGTTTTTGTGCCAGCACCATACTGTCTTGATTACTGTAGCTTTGTAATATATTCTGAAGTTGGGGAGCTTGATTCCTCCAGCTCCGTTTTTTTTTTTCTCAAGATTGCTTAGGCTATTCGGGGTCTTTTGTGTTTCCATACAAACTGTACAATTTTTTGTTCTAATTCTGTGAAAAATGCCATTGGTAATTTGATAGGGATTGCACTGTATCTGTAGATTGCTTTGGGTAGTAGAGTCATTTTCACAATATTGATTCTTCCAGTCCAAGAATGTCGTATGTCTCTCCATCTGTTTGTGTCATCTTTGATGTCTTTCATCAGTGTTTTATAGTTTTTGGAGTACAGGTCTTTTGCCTCCTTAGATAGGTTTATTCCTAGGTATTTTACTCTTTTTGGTGCAAAGGTAAATGGGATTGTTTCTTTACATTCTCTTTCTGATCTTTCATTGTTAGTGTAAAGGAATGTGAGAGGTTTCTGTGCATTAATTTTCTGTCCTGCAACTTTAGCAAATTCATTGATTAGCTCTAGTAGTTTTCTGGTAGCATCTTTAGGATTCTCTATGTATAGTGTCATGTCATCTGCAAACAGTGACAGTTTTACTTCTTCTTTTCCGATTTGGATTCTTTTTATTTCTTTTTCTTCTCTGATTGCCATGGGTAGGACTTGCAAAACTATGTTGAATAATAGTGGTGAGAGTGGGCAGACTTGTCTTGTTCCTGATCTTAGAGGAAATGGTTTCAGTTTTTCACCATTGAGAATGATGTTGGCTGTGGGTTTGTCATATATGACCTTTATTATGTTGAGGTAGGTTCCCTCTGTGCCTACTTTCTGGAGAGTTTTTATTATAAATCGGTGTTGAATTTTGTCAAAAGCATTTTCTGCATCTATTGAGATGATCATATGGTTTTTATCTTTCAGTTTGTTAATATGGTGTATCACATTGATTGATTTGCATATATTGAAGAATCCTTGCATTCCTGGGATAAACCCCACTTGATCTTGGTGTATGGACCTTTTAATGTGTGGTTGAATTCTGTTTGGTAGTATTTTGCTGAGGACTTTTGCATCTATGTTTATCAGTGATATTGGCCTGTAGTTTTCTTTTTTTGTGACATCTTTGTCTGGTTTTGGTATCAAGGTGATGGTGGCCTCGGAAAATGAGTTTGGGAGTGTTCCTCCCTTATTTTAGAAGAGTGTGAGAAGGATAGGTGTTAGCTCTTCTCTAAATGTTTGATAGAGTTTGCCTGTGAAACCATCTGGTCCTGGGCTTTTGTTTGTTGGAAGATTTTTAATCACAGTTTCAATTTCAGTGCTTGTGATTGGTGTGTTCATATTTTCTGTTCCTTCCTGGTTCAGTCTGGGAAGGTTGTACTTTTCTCAGAATTTGTCCATTTCTTCCAGGTTGTCCATTTTATTGGCATATAGTTGCCTGTAGTAATCTCTCATGATCCTTTGTATTTCTGTGGTGTCAGCTGTTAATTGTCCTATTTCATTTCTAATTCTATTTATTTGAGTCTTCTTTTTTTTCTTGATTAGTATGTCTAATGGTTCATCAATTTTGTTTATCTTCTCAATGAACCAGCTTTTAGATTTATTGATCTTTGGTAATGTTTCCTTCATTTCTTTTTCATTTACTTCTGATCTGATCTTTATGATTTCTTTCCTTTTGCTAAGTTTGTTTTTTTTGTTTGTTTTTTGTTGTTCTTCTTTCTCTAGTTGCTTTAGGTGTAAGGTTAAATTCTTTATTTGAGATATTTCTTGTTTCTTGAGGTGAGATTGAATTGCTTATAAGCGTCCCTCTTAGAACTGCTTTTACTGTGTCCTGTACATTTTCAGTTTTCGTGTTTTTATTGTCATTTGTTTTTATGTATTTTTAAAATTTCCTCTTTGGTTTCTTCAGTGATCTCATGGTTATTTAGCAGTGCACTGTTTAACCTCCATATATTTGTGGGTTTTTTACAGTTTTTTTCCCTGTAATTGATTTCTAATCTCATAGTGTTGTGGTTGGAACAGATGCTTCATATGATTTCAGTTTTCTTAAATTTTCCAAGGCTTGATTTGTGACCCAAGATGTGATATAAGCTGGAGAATGTTCCATGTGCACTTGAGAAGAAAGTGTATTCTGCCACTTTCGGGTGGAATGTCCTATAACTATCATTTAAATATCTGTTCTACTGTGTCATTTAAAGTTTATGATTCCTTATTTATTTTCTGTTTGGATGATCTGTCCATTGGTTTATGTGGGGTGTTAAAGTCCTCTACTATTATTGTGTTACTGTCGATTTCCCCTTTTATGGTTGTTAACAGTTGCCTTACGTATTGAGGTGCTCCTGTGTTGGGTGCATAAATATTTATAATTGTTAAATCTTCTTCTTGGATTGATCCCTTGATCATTATGTAGTGTCCTTCCTTATCTCTTGTAACAGTCTTTATTTTAAAGCCGATTTTATCTGATATGAGTATTGCTACTCCAGCTTTCTTGTGTTTTCCACTTGCATGGAATATCTTTTTCCATCCCTCGCATTCAGTCTGTATGTGTCCCTAAGTCTGAAGTGGGTCTCTCGTAGACAGCATATATATGGGTCTCAATTCTGTATCCATTCAGCCCGTCTTTGTGTTTTGGTAGGGCATTTAATCCATTTACATTTAAGGTAATTGTCAATATGTATGTTCCTATTACCATTTTCTTAATCATTTTAGGTTTGTTTCTGTGGGTCTTTTTCTTCTCTTATGTTTCCCGCCTAGCGAAGTTTCTTTAGCATTTGTTTTAAAGCTGGTTTGGTGGTGCTGAATTCTCTTAGCTTTTGCTTGTCTGTAAAACTTTTGATTTCTCCAGCAAATCTGAATGAGATCCTTGCTGGGTCGAGTAATCTTGGTTGTAGGTTTTTCTCTTTCATCACTTTAAGTATGTCCTGCCACTCCTTTCTGGCCTGCGGAGTTTCTGCTGAAAAATCAGCTGATAACCTTATGGGGATTCCCTTATAAGTGTTTTTTTGCCTTTCCCTTGCTGCTTTTAATATTTTTTCTTTGAATTTAATTTATTGTTAGTTTGATTAATATGTGTCTTGGTGTGTTTCTCCTAGGGTTTATCCTGTATGGGACTGTCTTTGCTTCCTGGACTTGGGTGGCTATTTCCTTTCCCACATTAGGGAAGTTTTCAACTATAATCTCTTCAAATATTTTTTCGACCCTTTCTTTTTCTCTTCTTCTTCTGGGACCCCTAAAATTCGAATGTTGGTGTGTTCAGTGTTGTCCCAGAGGTCTCTGAGATTGTCTTGTGTTCTTTTTGTTCTTTTGTCTTTATTCTGCTCCTTGGCAGTTATTTCCACCATCCTGTCTTTCAGCTGACTTATTCGTTCTTTTGCTTCATTATTCTATTACTGATTTCTTCTAGTATATTTTTCATTTCAGTTATTGTGTTGTTTATCTCTGTTTGTTTGTTCTTTAGTTGTTTTAGGTCTTTGCTAAACATTTCTTGTATTTTCTCGATCCGTGCCTCCATTATATTTCCAATGTTCTGAATCATCTTTACTATCATTACTCTGAATTATTTTTCAGGTAGGTTGCCTATTTACTCTTCATTTATTTGTTCTTGTTGGTTTTTACCTTGTTTCTTCAACTGTAAGATTTTTTTTTTGTCATTTCATTTTTTTTGTTTTTCGATGCGTGGGATTGTTTTCCTGTCTTATGGGTTGTTTGGCCTGAGGCCTCCAGCACTGGAGTTTGTAGGCTGTTGGGTAGAGCCAGGTCTTGATACCGAGATGAGGACCTCTGGGAGACCTCACTCTGATGAATATTCTCTGTGGTCTGAGGTTCTCTATTCATCCTGTGGTTCAGACTCGGACCTCCGACCACAGGAGCTTGCCTGACCCCAGGTCCAAGAACCAAGATCCTGCAAGCCGTGTGGGGTGGCCATGAAAAATAAAAACAAAAAAGGAGCACAACAATAAGAAAGAGTAAAAAATAAGATTAGAAAACAAACAGATATGTTAGAAAAAAATAAAAATAAAGATGAAACAACAACCAGGAGGGCTTTTTTAGAAATGCCACAAGAAGGACCAGGTCCTAGACTACCACTACATTCACGAGAATGGCCAGTTACCCATTCTCTAGCTACTGCTAACAAAAATTGCTTTTAAGTCATTTTATTCTGTGCATTAAGGGTACGAGAAATTTTAAACACATTGAATAAACCGCATTTACTCCAATAGAAACCCACCCTTGATCAATTTTAAGCTCTGACAACTTCGCACAGTGATGTCAATTGTTTCGCTCTCTAAAAACGTACTGATACATCTCCAGTCAATCACGTTTGGGTAACAAAAGATGTATTAATACGTCTCTGGTGAATAATGTGTGAAACTTTACTGACCAGAGCGGCCTGTTTTGTGGCCTTTTGGACATGCATTGTACATCAGCCTTAGCCACTGAGGAGGGGAATACATTTGACATTCAAAAATTTAATAACAGTGGTTCAGACATCCAAGGTAAAAACTAGGTGGCCATATTGGTTGTGATTTCAGACACATTCCTGTATTTCTGAGAACTTGCATTTTCTGAGCTGTGTCATCCTTGGGATGCCACTAGCCATTCTCAAAGCAGTGTCTGCTGGCCGATGGTGGCTGCAACCTTATGACCTTTGGGTCTTCTCTTATAACTATTAAATTATTAGAGAATGAAATTGTTTTAGATCAGATGTTAGCTGAGAAAGGAGACGTGTAGTGGCCAATAGCTCCTGTTATGTATATGTTAATACCATGTCAGACGTTAAAGCCTACTTTGATAAAAGTGGACAACTGGCTACGTGGCAACAAGTCTCCCCCAAAGTTCCAGGTCTAGACTGGTTTTCAGGCTTATTCTCCTGAATTCCTCTGGGAATGAGATCTTTCTTACACAAGAGTTGGATCCAGTACTTGGAACTTGGGAATATTTCCAGCTCGGTACCATTCCCCAAATCAAGGGAGGACTACCCCTTTTTCATCAGGAAATAGCTAGAGTGATTATCTCCCCATTCCCTGAAAGAATTTGTGAAGGGTGAAACATGATTGGAGGTTGAAACCGAGCCCCCCTAAAACCCAGTTCCTCTACTGAGTTTATGATTAACCGCTCTGTCCAAAACATACCCACGTTTTCTCCTCAACATTGAGGAATATCAAAGAAAAGGGAGAAATTGTAATAGAAGCAAGGTGGCATGCAGCTGTTAGCAGATGCACCTGAACGACCGTTACCAGTCAACTGTTAGCGCAAGACCACTAGCGCGGTGGTTAGAGGCCCCGCTGGGCCAACGGTCGGCCAGGTGGTGGTTGTTGTGGCAGAGAGCATGGTAAGAGGTGGATCGCAGCCTTCTCCCCAGGGTCCTCCAGGCCAGGGGTTACCACGCCCTGGGACTCTCAGCAGGAGGTTAGCAGAAGGCGAGCGATTGAAGCTTCATCTGCCGCTCCCCATTGCTTGCATTACTGTCTGAACTCTCCCCCAACCCGGTCCGTGGTAAAAGTGTCTTCTACGAAAGTAGTCCCTGGTGCCAAAAAGATTGGGGACCGCTGCTGTAGGCCCCCCAGCCTCTGGCTTGTGGGTGAGCTGGGGGGCCTGGGGAGAAGGCTGGGGGCTGTGTCCTGCAGAGTTTCAGAGCCCTTGCCACAGCCACCCACTGACCGGGCCCAGGCCTTGGGGCAATGCTAACCTCTCCCCTGTCCCTGCCTCTGCGACCTAGTGGCAGTAGCAGTCTGCATGGATTGTAGTCTGCAGGACCCGGCATACCCCCCCACCCCCATGTTTGGGTGGCCTGAAGAGCTGAGGGCCAGCTGGATCCTGGGTGCCTTGCTCCCTCAGTGATGACTTCTGGGTAGGGTCTGGGAACCTGACCCTGAAGGCACTGCCAGCTAAGATCTGCCTCTTCATCTGGGCCTGGGCACTGGCGGGAGGACCCAGACTGAGTGCTGGATGAATGCTCAGGGACAGGGTAACTGGCCTGAGCGGGGCCCCCTTCTTATGAGGAAGGACCTGGACGTCGGAGGGTGAAAGTTGGGCCTTAGGACCTTGCGCTTCCCTGTCAGAACAAAGAATAACATTTGTTTTGGTGGAGATTTACAGGAACATCATTACCTGACCTCAAGAACAAAGGATCTGGCACCAAAAATTTTGCCACAACTAATCACGCCCCTCCCTCATCTTTCCTGTAAATGGGATTTGCTGAAAGCTTTCGGGGAGTTTGGGCTTTTTAAGGCATGAGCCACTGTCTCCTTGCATGGCCCTGCAATAAACCTTTCTCTGTTCCAAACTCCAATGTTTTGGTATTGTTTGGCCTCGCTGTGTGTCTGGCATACGGGCTTGTGTTGGGTAACAAGATCATTGCCCATTTTCTCACAGGATTGTGGAATGGACATTGCTAGTCGGGGATTGTGATAGAGGTAAGGCAGGCACGTGGCTGTTAGCGAGCGGCTGTAAGCAGTCATGCTCAGCCATTGGTTGGCATCCCAGTGGGCCTCTCCCCCTCCTCTTCCTCTGTATAAAAGGAGCTGGAATTTAGAATGAGGGAAGTTGGTTCTTTGAGACACTAGTCTGCTATCTCGGTCTGTGAGCTTTCTGATGAAAGTCATTATTCTTTGCCCCAACCACTTGTCTCCCAGTGGTTGGGGCAAAGAATAATGTGCGGTGAGCAGAGTGAGCTTGGGCTCAGTATCATTAGGAGAGTTCCCAAGATGGCCAAGTGGATCAACCCTGAGCTCACTTCCTCTCATGGGCACACCACAATTACAACTACTTACACAAAAACTATTAATGAAAAGTACTGGAACTTACCAGAAAAGATCTAACCTAAAGATATATAGTAAGAACCACAATGAGACAGGTAGGGGAGTCATGATGTATTCAAGACCCCTACCAGAAGGTGGGTGACCCACAAACAGTAGAGAAATGACAGTTACAGAGGTTCTTTCTAAGGATTGAGGGGTCTGAGCCCCATATTGGGCTCCCAGCCCAGGGGTCACATGCCAGGGAGATGAGACCCCAGAATGTTTGGCTTTGACGGCCAGCAGGGCTTACTTTTGGGGGTCCCAGAGGGCAGTGGGAAACAGACTTCATTTCTAAAGGGCACACACAAAGTCTCATATTCCAGGACCCAGAATAGAAACAGTAATTTGAAAGGAGGCTGGGTCAGACCTACTTGCTGATTTAAGAGTCTCCTGGAGAGGCAGGAGGCAACTGTAGCTCACTCTGGGAACATGGACACTGCTGGCAGCCATTTGTGGGAACTTGTATCACCTGGACACTGGTGCTGGCAAGTGCCATTTTGGAATCCTCCCTCTAGCTTATTAGCCTCAGGACCCAGCCTTGCCTTTGCTCACCAGCCAGTAGGCACCAGTACTGGGACACCTCAGGCCAGGCAACTAACTGGGGGGGGACACAGCCCCACCCACAAACAAACAGGCTCTCCTAAGGCCCCCTGAGCTCACAGTGCCTGTGGACACATCCCTGCTCACTAGTGGGCCCAGGATCTGGCCTCAAACACCAGTGTGCAGACACTAGAGCTGGGACCACCCACCCTCAACCCAGGGCCCTGCAGCTAGAGTCCCTGGGACTCAGCTCTGCCCACCAGTAGGCCAGCACCAATTCTACCCACCAGTGAGTCTGCTCTAGCTTCAGGACAAACCTCACCCACTAGCAGGCAGACACCAGCTGCAGAACAATTGCCACTTTGCATCCTGCCATGGCAGGACCTAGCCCGCTCACCACCAGGCCAGTATCAGTCCTAGAAGTGGCTGGGTCCTAGCCTCATCCACCAGCAGGCCAACATAAGCTCTGGGACACCTGGGCCCTGCAGGCAGACCCTAGGACATAGCTTTGCCTGACAGTGGGCTGGCACTAGCCCTAAGACCTGGTTATACCCACCAGTGGGTGGGCAGCAGCCTTGGGATCTCTCCTGGAACCCAACTCTGCCCACCAGTGAACTGGAACTAGCTGTATGGCTCTCCAGGGTTTCTCAGCCAGCCACCTTGGGATCCGGCCCCACCAACTAGTGGATGGTAGGCTCTGCACAAGTCTGTGCCTGGCAACCAACCAGACCACCCATAGTTGTAGCAGGCTGATTACCCATAGTAATCAGCCTGCTACAACAGAAGGACCCATGCAACTCACATGGGGAGCACCCATAGAGTATATATTTCTGGTGACCAGAGGGCAATGTGCAGCTGGGATGCAGACATTTCTCCAAGGTTGGGAAATATATACAACCTACCACATACAAAGAAATATAAACAGCAAATTTGGCAAAATGAGGCAACAGAGGAACATGTTCCAAATTAAGGAACAAGATGAAACCCCACAAGAACTAAGTGAAGTGAAGATAGTAATCCACCTAGACTTCAAGGTAATGATCATAAAGATGATCAAAAAACTTGGGAGAAGAATGGATAAACTGTGAGAATAAGGAGTTAAAAAATCTAAAGAACAACCAGAGACGATGAGTACAATAACTGAAATGAAAAATACACTAGAAGGAATCAACAGTAGAGTAAATGATACGGAGGAACTGATCAGTGAGCTGGAAGGGAGAGTAGTGGAAATCACTGAGGCTGAACAGAAAAAAAAAAAAAAAGGAATGAAAAGAAACGAGAACAGTTTAAGAGACTACCGTGACAACATCAAACATTAATATTTGCGTTATAGGGTTCTCAGAAGGAGAAGAAAGAGAGAAAGGGGCTGAGAACATATCTGAAAACAGCATAACAGAAAACTTCCCTAACTTGGGAAAGGAAACAGACATCCAAGTCCAGGAAGCTCAGAAAGTCCCATACAGGATTAACCGAAAGAGGACATGGAAAAACTTAAAGAGAGAATATTACAATCAGCAAGGGAAAAGCAACACATAACATACCATAACTACCATAAGGCTATCAGCTGACTTTTCAGCAGAAATTCTACAGGCTAGAAGGGAGTGGCATGATGTATTTAAAGTGATGGAAGGAAAAATTATACAACCAAGAATACTCTACCCAGCAAGGCTCTCATTCAGATTTGATGGAGAGATCAGAAGGTTTACAGAAAAGCAAAAGCTAAGAGTTCAGCACCACCAAACCAGCTATACAAGAAATGTTAAAGGGACTTCTTCTAAGTGAAGAAGAAAAGGTCACAACTAGAAACATGAAATTTATGATAGGAAAAAGCTCATCTGTTAAGGCAAATATACAGTAAAGGTAGTAAATCAACCAATAAAACACTAGTAGGAATGTTAAAAGACAAAAGTAGTAAAACCATCTATAATATGCAGTTAAGGAATACACAAAATAAATAGATATAAAATATGTCAAAAATATTAATCATGAGGGGAGGAAGGTAAAAATGCATGGTTGTTAAAATGCATTTGAAATTAAGAGATCACCAACTTAATCGTGTGTATATTGCTATATATGTTTCATGGTAGCTGTAAACCAAAACCTACAATAGATACACACACACAAAAGAGGGAGGAATCCAAACATAACAATAAAGATAGTCCTCAAACCACAAGAGAAGAGAACAAGAGAGGAAGGGAACAAAAAAAGAAGTACAAAAACAAACCCAAATCAGTTAATAAGAAAATGTCAATAAGTGCATACACATCAATAATTACTTTAAATATGAATGGTCTAAATGCTCCAATCAAAAGACACAGAGTGGCTGAATGGATACAAAAACAAAACCCACATACATGCTGCCTACAAGAGACTCACTTCAGAGTGAAAGACACATACAGACTGAAAGTGAGGGATGAAAGAAGGTAGGTATTCCATGCAAATGGAAATGAAAAGAAAGGCAGGGTAGCAATACTTATATTGGACAACAAAGTCTTTAGAAGAAAGACTGTAACAAGAGACAAAGAACATTACATAACGATCAAGGAGTCAATCCAAAGAACACATGACAATTATGAATACATACGAACCAAACACAGGCAACCCAATTATATAAAGCAAGTATTAGGAGGCATAAAGAAATTTACAGTAACACAATAACAGTAGGGCATTTTGACATCCCACATCTATCAATAGACATATCATCCAGACAGAAAATCAATAAGGAAACACTGGCCTTAAATGACACATTAGACCAGATGGCCTTAGTAGATAAATACAGAACAGTCTATGCAAAAGCAGGAGGATACACATACTTTTCAAGTGCACATAAATCAAGAGGATATCGAAAATATGAACAGACCAATTATCTGTAATGAAACTGAAGCAATAATAATAATAAAAAAACTCCCAACAAACTAAAGTCCAGGACCACATGGCTTTACAGGTGAATTCCACCAAGTATTTACAGAAGAGTTAAAACTTATCCTCTTCAAACTATTGCAGAATTTGTAGATGAAGGAACTTTTCTGAGCTAATTCTATGAAGCCAGCCAGCATCACCCTGATACCAAAACCAGAAAAGATATCACACAAGAAAGAAAATTACAGGCCAATATCACTGATGAACATAGATGACAAAATCTATTGTAGTCAAATATAGAGTTAAAAATTTAACAACTAACCTCTTTTAACTCATGCATTAAATCCAGTAATGTACACATGCTGTTTCTCTCTGCTTTCTATGCTGATAAGTTCTTTTCTGTTTTGCTGGTCCTGCTTATCTTGAGTCACAGGTGTGTAGGATCAAGCAGTCAGCAGAAAAAGAGTCAGAACATCTTGACTGGAGACAGACCACCACAATGGCCATGAATCATGGAAATGTCAAGAACAGCAGTGCCAGCTCATCAAGGCCTTGGTCATGTAGATCCCCACCCTGAAAATTCTCCTTAAATAGACCTGCCCTTTTTCAGAGAGAAGGATGGTAGTTTTCAAAATGTCATTCTGCTACCCTCCTCATTTGCTGACAAATTAATAAATGTCTCTTTCCTTTATACTCAAAACCTTGTCCTTGTTATTCTCATTAGGCATCGGGGACAAGGACCGAATTTTTGGTTATGCTATGATCAGGAACCTCTCCCTAACTCTTAAAGATATTGCAGAATCTGCTACTAAAGCAATAGCTGCACAACAAAACCCCCTAGGCTCCCTGGCCAAAGTTGTTCTTAATAATAGGTTAGCCCTTGATTATCTTTTAGCTGAGTAAGTACCTGTTTGTGCTATGGCCAACACCACTTGCTGCACTTGGATTGATGCTTCTGAGGAAGCTGCGAATTAGCTACAAACAAGCCAGTTACCTTAAGAAAGTGACTCCTTCAATGGGGTCTTTCTTTGACTTATTTGATTCTGATTGGTTTGAGTCTTAGAGACCATGGCTCCAAAGTGCACTGCAGACATTGGGAATTATCTTGCTTATAGTAACAGCAGTCTCCCTGGTGCACTGTATTCTCTCAAAAGCTTTAAAAGCATGTTTGTAGCCACTAACTGCCAAGCAAATAACCTCTCTAAAAATAGAATGTTGGAAAAGAAACAAAGAGAATGATCCATTTAAAGAATGTGAACCTGATGTTGTAACCTGCTGAATGCCACACAGAGACTGAGCAAAAACTGTGAGAACTACAGAGCAGTAGCTGGGAGTAGTGCTTATGCCTGTGTTTTTTATTACATCTCTCAGGTTGAGAGTCTGGTCAAAAGGTGGAAGTGTTAAAAACAAGACAATAGGATGAAAATGGAGTTGCTTATACTAAGCCCCATGTCACCAAACCAATACTTAATTACAGTTTTGGGTCTGCCAGAAATGAAATCTTAAACCAGTCAATCAGGAATTGCCTTATCAGCACTAGTTAAGTAAGCTGCCTGATAGACCCCTGCCATCTCCTAAAGGAAAATACCTTGCAATAACCAACATGCTTTTTTGTCTAGTATAACTTCCTTGTTCCCACCCTCTGCTGGCTATAAAAGTCTTTCATTGTGTACAGATCCTCAGAGCTCCTTTCTGTATGCTACATTGGATGCTGCCTGATTCAAATTGATTTTTGCTCAAACTCTTAAAACTTACAATATGCCTCAGTTTATCTTTTAACGGGTAATATAACAGGCCTGACTGCTGTCCTTTACAAGACTTGCTTACAAGGCGGATATCTAGGAACTTGGATTTCAGAAAGTTTCTTGCCATTCTCGGAACTGATAAGAACGGTTTAATTGTGCCAAACTGTGCAAACAATGTGGTTTATAGCAAACACTTGCTTTATTCCTGGGAGTCTGGAATTTTGGTATCCACTAGGCAGAGGATGCCTACATGACTAAACCCCAGTAAAAACCCTGGGTGCTGAAGCTCTAGTGAGCTTCTCTGATAGACAGCATTTTATATCACAGCTCCTTGCTGGGGGAATTAAATGGGAAAAGGCTCTTGGACGCTTGCATCTGATTTGCTCTAAACTGTGCCCAATGTACCCCTTTTTCTTTGCTAATTTTGGTTTGTATCCTTTTGCTGTAATAAGTCATAGCCATGAGTATGGGTGTTGAATGCGTCTTCTAAGGCCTGCTAGCAAATAATCCAATTTGATGGTGGCCTCAGGGACCCTCAACACAGTTGGTGTGAAAAGTCACAGCCACTAAAATGACCCTGATTCAGTAAAATGTGGCAAAATCACTAATTGGAAAAAGAACAAAATGAAGTGGTGGCATATGACAAACCTTTGGTGCATAGGTTTTGCTGCTTTCTGTTGTCAGAGGTAAAAATTATTTATAAAATTTTAAAATGAGAGACCCAACTGTAAGACAGTTGGTTCATCAAATCCATGGCAGGAGCAAGGTCAGAGACAGGGCTGAGGGTAGGGAGGGGAGAAAAGGAGAGGATACCTTTACAAATGTAAGTTTCCTTTGCAAAAGGGAAACTTATGCCCTGTTTTAAAGTTTTTCCTAATTCTGCAGTTTTTCAAAATAACAAGCTCAACGTAATCTTTATGCCAAAGTAGTATAGCTTTGGGTGGCATGATCTGGTCCTCTTGCCACCAGAATCATGAGAAAATATAATTCTGCTGTTTAAGCCACCTAGTCTGTGATATTTTGCTTTCAGCCCAAGCAAACTAATATGGTAAGTAATAATTTTTGCTAAGGTTTTTCCCTCTTGGAGCCTCTAGGAAAAGGGAGACAACATAAAAAGAGGGGGAATCTCCACATGATAAAACAATTTTGAATTCTGAAAAAAGAGATTTTAGTTGCTAATAAGCTCTAGTAAAATCAGAGCTTAATGATTTCCTGACCTGATGTGCATATTTTTGAATGGTTCAAAAGATGTTCCTTTCTTCCAGGTATAGGGAGGGTACCTATCACCTGAGGGTTTTTTTGAACTGTTTCATGATGAGAAGGGCAGTGGAAGATTGAAGTAATGTTCCTGCTTGTGCTGTTTCCTCAGACTCCTTGAGCTTAAAATTTTCAATATGCCAAGGTGATATATTTTGGGGTAGTGTATGCTGAACCACATCAACACTAATTTTGTAACAATGATGACCATAAAAACCCAACATCCCAGCACCTGAGGAAGCATGGGAAATGAGGAAGGGCATTAATAATCATTTTCCAAAGGAAACAATAAGGAAATTGGAATGGTATATTAGAACATGTACACAGCATATCTATTTAACATGGGAAAAGGCAGATGTGAGAAAATTGAGGAATAAAAAAGGCAAAATACATATACAAAACTACCAAAATAGCATAGGTAGATCCTACCTTATTAGTAGTTACATTAAATGCAAATGGATTAAAACTCTTCAGTTAAAAGCCAAAGATTGACAGAATACATTTAAAATAAAACATGATCTAACTACATGCTCACTTCGAAAAACACAAAGACTGAATGTAAAAGGATGGAAAAAACTATATTATGCAAACGGTAGGCAAAAGAGAGCTAGAGTGTTTATATTAATCCTATCAAATAGGCCTTAAGACAAAAATTGTCACTACAAAAAAGAACATTTTAAAGGATAACAGAATCAATTCATCAGGAAGATGTAACAATTATAAATATATTTGCACCTAAAAACAGAGCCCCAAAATACATTAAGTGAAACCAATAGAATTTAAGGAAAAACTAGGTAATTCAATAATCATAGCTCACTTTCAATACTGTATGGCACAACTAGACAGGAGATTAACAAGGAAACAGAAGATGTGAATACTATAAACCAATTAAACTTAACAGATTTCTATAGCACACTCACTCAAAACTACAGAATACACATCTTTCTCAGGTACCTATGAGACATTCTTGAGGACAGATCACAGAACAAGTCTCAATCAATTTAAAAGAATAGCCATAATTGAGCTGTTTGTTTGTTTTGATACTGAGTTGTATGAGCTCTTTATATATGTTGGATATTAATCCCTTATTGGTCATATCATTTACAAATATTTTCTCCTATTCAGTAGGTTGTCTTTTCATTTGGTGGATGGTTTCTTTTGCTGTGCAAAATCTTTTACATTTAATTAGATCCCATTTGTTTACTTTTGGTTTTATTTACTTTGCTTTAGGAGGCAGATCCAAAAAGATGTTGCTATGATTTATGTCAAAGAGTGTTGTGCCTGTGTTTTCCTCTAAGAGTTTTAGAGTGTCCAGTCTTACATTTAGGACTTTAATCCATTTTGAATTATTTTTGTATATGGTGTTAGAGAATGTTCTAATTTCATTCTTTTATAACTAGCTGTCCAGTTTTCCTAGCACCACTTATTTTTTTTTAAAGCTTTTTTTTTTTTTTTTAGAATTTTATAGCTACTTTTATTTTATTTATTTATTTTATTTTATTTTTTTGACTGTGTTGGGTCTTCGGTTCGTGCGAGGGCTTTCTCTAGTTGCGGCAAGTGGGGGCCACTCTTCATCGCGGTGCGGGGACCGCTCTTCATCGCGGTGCGCGGGCCTTTCACCATCGCGGCCCCTCCCGTTGCGGGGCACAGGCTCCAGACGCGCAGGCTCAGTAGCTGTGGCTCACGGGCCCAGTTGCTCCGCGGCATGTGGGATCTTCCCAGACCAGGGCTTGAACCCGTGTCCCCTGCATTAGCAGGCAGATTCTCAACCACTGCGCCACCAGGGAAGCCCTAGCACCACTTATTGAAGAGACTTTTCTCCACTGTATATTCTTGCCTCCTTTGCCATAGATTAATTGACCATAAGTGCATGGGTTTATTTCTGGGCTCTATATTCTGTTCCATTGATCTATGTGTTTCTTTTTTGCCAGTGCCAAACTGTTTTGATTACCGTAGCTTTTACTGTAGCTTTGTAGAATAGTCTGAAGTCAGGGAAGGTGATTCTTCCAGCTCTGTTCTTCGTTCTCAAGATTGTTTGGCTTATTTGGAGTCTTTTCTATTTCCATACAAATATTAAAAATTATTTTTTCTAACCTGTGAAAAATGCCATTGGTATTTTGATAGGCATTGCATTGAATCTGCAGATTGCCTTGGGTAGTATGGTCATTTTAACAATACTGATTTTTCCAATCCAAGAACATGATATATCTTTCCATCTGTTTGTGTCATCTTCAGTTACTTTCATTAGTGTCTTATAGTTTTCTGAGTACAGGTCTTTTACTTCTTTAGGTAGGTTTATTCCTAGGTATTTCACTCTTTTTATTGCAAAGGTAAATGTTTCCTTAATTTATATTTCTGATAGTTTGTTGTTATTGTATAGAAATGCAACAGATTTCTTTATATTGATTTTGTATCCTGCAGCTTTACTAAGTTCATTGGTGAGCTCTAGCAGTTTTCTGGTGGCGTCTTTAGGATTTTCTATGTATAGTATCATGTCATATGCAAACAGTGATGGTTGTACTTCTTCCTTTCCAATTTGTATTCCTTTTATTTCTTTTTCTTCTCTAATTTCTGTGACTAGGACTTCCAAAACTATGTTGACTAAAAGTGGCAAGAGTGGGCATCCTTGTCTTGTTCCTGATCTTAGAGGAAATGCTTTCAGCTTTTCACCATGAAGTATGATGTTAGCTGTGGGTATGTCATATATGGTCTTTATTATGCTGAGGTATGTTCCCTTAAAGCAACATGGATGGATTTGGAGGGCATTATGCTAAGTGAAATAAGTCAGAGAAAAACAAATACTATATGATATCACTTATATGTGGAATTAAAAAAAATAAACTAGTGAATATAAAAATAAACAGACTCACAGATATAGAGAACAAACTAGTAGTTACCTGTGGGGAGAAGTGGGAGGGACAACATAGGGGAAGGGGATTAAGATGTACAAACTATTAGGTATAAAATAAGCTACAAAGATATATTGTACAACATGGGGAATATAGCCAATATTTTATATTAACTATAAGTGGAATATAATCTTTAAAAATTTTGAATCACTATGTTGCACACTTGTAACAAATAATATTGTAATAATAATATTTTATGTATTTAAATAACTATAGTTCAAAAACAAGAGTAGCCATAATACCAAGCATGTTTGCAATCACAACTGTAAAAAATTAAAAATCAATAACAGGATGATAATTGGGAAATTCACAAATATGTGGAAATAAAACAAAGAAGAAATCACAAGAGAAATTAAACAATACTTTGAGGTAAAAGAGAACAACAACAATTTAAAAAACAAAACTTATGGGATACAGCAAAAGCAGTGCTCAGTGGGAAATTTATAACTCTAAACACCTACATTTAAAAAGAAGATCTCAAATCAATATCCTGTTCCATCTTAGGAAGCTAGAAACAAATGTAACTAAATTCAAGGCAACTGAAATTAAGGAAATAAAGGTTAGAGTAAAATTAATGAAATAACGTATAAAAATATAACACGTTAAAAACAACACCAACAGTTGGTTCCTTGAAAAGATAAACAAACTGACAAGGTATTACCTAAATTGAACATGAAAAAGGAAATCTCATATTAAAAAATCAGACATGAAAGAGGGGACATTATGACCATTATGACCAAAGGAATGTTAGGGGAAAACTATAACCAACAATATGCCAACAAACTGGAAAATCCAAATGAAATAGACTTCCAGAAAAACACAAACTACCAAAAAGGACTGTAGAAGAAGTAGAATATCTGAATGGATCTATTAAAAGAAGAGAGACTGGGAGACTTTCAAGATGGTGGAGGAGTGAGACGTGAAGATCACCTTCCTCCCCACAAATACATCAGAAATACATCTACATGTAGAACAACTCCTACAGAACACCTACTGAATGCTGGCAGAAGACTTCAGACCTCCCAAAAGACAAGAAACTCCCTACATACCTGGGTAGGGCAAAAGAAAAAAGAAAAAACAGAGACAAAAGAATAGGGACAGGACCTGCACCTCTGGGAGGGAGCTGTGAAGGAGGAAAAGTTTCCACGCACTAGGAAGCCCCTTCACTGGTGGAGATAGGGGCTGGGCGGCGGGGGAAGGGAAGTTTCATAGCCACGGAGGAGAGCGCAGCAACAGGGGTGCAGAGGGCAAAGCAGAGAGATTCCTGCACAGAGGATCGGTGCCGACCTGCACTCACCAGCCTGAGAGGCTGGTCTCCTCACCCGCCAGGGTGGGTGGGGGCTGGGAGCTGAGACTCGGGCTTCAGAGGTCAGACCCCAGGGAGAGGACTGGGGTTGGCTGCGTGAACACAGCCTGAAGGGGGCTAGTGTGCCACAGCTAGCCGGGAGGGAGCCCAGGAAAAAGTCTGGAACTGCCTAAGAGGCAAGAGACCATTGTTTCAGGGTGTGTGAGGAGAGGAGATTCAGAACACTGCCAAACGAGCTCCAGAGTTGGGCGCGAGCAGCGGCTATCAGCGTGGACACCAAGACGGGCATGAAACACTGAGGCTGCTCCTGCAGCCACCAAGAAGCCTGTGTGCAGCTACAGGTCACTATCCACACCTCCCCTCCTAGGAGCCTGAGCAGCCTGCCACTACCAGGGGCCCGTGATCCAGGGACAACTTCCCCGGGAGAACACACAGTACGCCTCAGGCTGTTGCAATGTCATACTGGTCTCTGCTGCCACAGGCTCGCCCCACATTCCATACCCCTCTGCCCCCTGGCCTGAGTGAGCCAGAGCCCCCTAATCAGCTGCTACTTTAACCCTGTCCTGTCTGGGTGGGGAACAGATGCCCTCAGGTGACCTACATGCAGAGTCAGGGCCAAATCCAAAGCTGAACCCCAGGAGCTGTGCGAACAAAGAAGAGAAAGGAAAATTTCTCCCAGCAGCCTCAGGAGCAGCGGATTGTATCTCCACAATCAAGTTGATGTAAACTACATCTGTGGAATACCTGAATACACAACAAATCATCCCCAAATTGAGGCGGTGGACTTTGGGAGCAACTGTAGACTTGGGGTTTGCTTTCTGCATCTAATTTGTTCCTGGCTTTATGTTTATCTTAGTTTAGTATTTAGAGTTTATTATCATTGGTAGATTTGTTTACTGATTTGGTTGCTCTTTTCCTCCTTTTTTTTTATGTATAGATATATATATTTTTTCTTTTTCTCTTTTGGTGAGTGTGTATGTGTATGCTTCTTTGTGTGATTTTGTCTGTATAGCTTTGCTTTTATCATATGTCCTAGGGTCCCATCTGTCCGTTTTTTTTTTTTTGTTTTTTTGGTTTTTTAGTATAGTTTTCAGCGCTTGTTATGATTGGTAGATTTGAGTTTTGGTTTGGTTGCTCATTTCTTTCTTTCTTTTTTTTATTACGTTTTAATTTTTTTATTTTTAATAATATTTATTTTTTATTTTAATAACTTTAAAAATTTTTATTTTATTTTTCTTTCTTTCTTTTTTTGTCCCTTTTCTTCTGAGCCATGTGACTCACAGGGTCTTGGTGCTCCGGCCGGGTGTCAGGCCTGTGCCTCTGAGGTGGGAGAGCCGAGTTCAGGACATTGGTCCACCAGAGACCTCCTGGCTCCACATAATATCAAACAGTGAAAGCTCTCCCAGAGATCTCCATCTCGACGCTAAGACTCAGCTCCACTCAAAGACCAGCAAGCTACAGTGCTGGACACCGTATGCCAAACAACTAGCAAGACAGGAACACAACCCCACCCATTAGGAGAGAGGCTGCCTAAAATCATAATAAGGACATAGACATGCCAAAACAGACCACTGGACGTGGTCCTGCCCACCAGAAAGAACACAGGCACTAGTCCCCTCCACCAGGAATCCTACACAACCCACTGAAACAACCTTAGCCATTGCGGGCAGACACCAAAAACAATGGGAACTACGAACCTGCAGCCTGCGAAAAGGAGACACCAAACACAGAAAGTTAAGCAAAATGAGAACACAGAGAAGCACACAGCAGATGAAGGAGCAAGGTAAAAACCCACCAGACCAAACAAATGAGGAAATAGGCAGTCTACCTGAAAAAGAATTCAGAGTAATGATAGTAAGGATGATCCAAAATCTTGGAAATAGAATGTTGAAATGACAAGAAACGTTTAACAAGGACCTAGAAGAACTGAAGAGCAAACAAACAATGATGAACAACACAATAAATGAAATTAAATATTCTCTAGAAGGAATCAATAGCAGAGTAACTGAGGCAGAAGAACGGATAAGTGACCTGGAAGTTAAAATAGTGGAAATAACTACCGCAGAGCAGAATAAAGAAAAAAGAATGAAAAGAATTGAAGACAGTCTTAGAGACCTCTGGGACAACATTAAATGCACCAACATTTGAATTATGGGGGTCCCAGAAGAAGAAGAGAAAAAGAAAGGGACTGAGAAAATATTTGAAGAGATTATAGTTGAAAACTTCCCTCATATGGGAAAGGAAATAGTCAATCAAGTCCAGGAAGCACAGAGAGTCCCATACAGGATAAATCCAAGGAGAAACACAGCAAGACACATATTAATCAAACTATCAAAAATTAAATACAAAGAAAAAAAATTAAAAGCAGAAAGGGAAAAACAACAAATAACATACAAGGGAATCCCCTAAGGTTAACAGCTGATCTTTCAGCAGAAACTCTGCAAGCCAGAAGGGAGTGGCAGGACATATTTAAAGTGATGAAAGGGAAAACCTACAGCCAAGATTACCCTACCCAGCAAGGATCTCATTCAAATTCGAGGGAGAAATTAAAACCTTTACAGGCAAGCAAAAGCTAAGCTAATTCAGCACCACCAAACCAGCTTTACAACCAATGGTAAAGGAACTTCTCTAGGCAGGAAACACAAGAGAAGGAAAAGACCTATGATAACAAACCCAAAACAATTAAGAAAGTGGTAAGAGGGACATACATATTGATAATTACCTTAAATGTAAATAGATTAAATGCTCCCACCAAAAGACATAGACTGGCTGCATGGATACAAACACAAGACCCATACATATGATGTCTACAAGAGACCCACTTCAGACCTAGGGACACATACAGACTGAAAGTGAGGGGGTGGAAAAAGATATCTTTCTCCTCACAATAGGGTCACCTTATTTTTGATAAAGGAGGCAAGAATATACAATAGGGAAAAGACAGCCTCTTCAATAAGTGGTGCTGGGAAGACTGGACAGCTACAGGTAAAAGAATGAAATTAGAACACTCCCTAACACCATATAAAAAATAAACTCAAAATGGATTAAAGACCTAAATGTAAGGCCAGAAAGTATAAAAGTCTTAGAGGAAAACATAGGCAGAACACTCTTTGACATGAATCCCAGCAAGATCCTTTTTTGACCCATCTCCTTGAGAAATGGAAATAAAAACAAAAATAAACAAATGGGACCTTATTAAACTAAAAGCTTTTGCACAGCAAAGGAAACCGTAAACAAGACAAAAAGACAACCCTCAGAACAGAAGAAAATATTTGCAAATGAAGCAACTGGCAAAGGATTAATCTCCAAAATATACAAGCAGCTCACGCAGCTCAGTATCAGAAAAACCAACAACCCAATCCAAAAATGGGCAGAAGACCTAAATAGACATTTCTCCAAAGAAGATATACAGATTGCCCACAGACACATGAAAGAATGATGAACATCACTAATCATTGGAGAGATGCAAATCAACACTACAATGAGGTATCACCTCACACCAGTGAGAATGGCCATCATCAAAAAATCTGTAAACAATAAATGCTGGAGAGGGTGTGGAGAAAAGGGAACTCTCTTGCACTGTTGGTGGGAATGTAAATTGATACAGCCACTATGGAGAACAGTATGAAGGTTCCTTAAAAAACTAATAATAGAACTACCATATGACCTAGCAATCCCACTACGGTGCATATACCCTGAGAAAACCATAATTCAAAAATAGTCATGTACCACAATGTTCATTGCAGCTCTATTTACAATAACCAGGACATGGAAGCAACCTAAGTGTCCATCAACAAATGAATGGATAAAGAAGATGTGGCACATATATACAATGGAATATTACTCAGCCATAAAAAGAAATGAAATTGAATTATTTGTAGTGAGGTGGTTGGACCTATAGTCTGTCATACAGAGTGAAGCAAGTCAGAAAGAGAAGAGCAAATACTGTATGCTAGCACACATATACGGAATCTAAAAAAAACACAAAACAAAAAATTGTTCTGAGGAATCTAGGACCAGGACAGGAATAAAAGTGTAGCCGTAGAGAATGGAATTGAGGACACGGGGAGGGGGAAGGGTAAGGTGGGACGAAGTGAGAGAGTGGCATGGACATATATACACTGCCAAATGTAAAATAGATAGCTGGTGGGAAGCAGCCACATAACACAGGGAGATCAGCTCGGTGTTTTGTGACCACATATGGGAGTGCGATAGGGATGGTGGAAGGGAGATGCAAGAGGGAGAGGATATGGGGATATATGTATACATATAGCTGATTCACTTTGTTATACAGCAGAAACTAGCACAACATTGTAAAGCAGTTATACTCCAATAAAGATGTTAAAAAAAAAGTAACTTTTTAGCAAACAGCATTGACAAGAACAATGAGTCTGCTTATAATGAGGCTTTTAATGAAGATGTTAACACCCCCTCCCCACCACTGTGCTTCTGATGTCTGAGAATCTGCCCAAATCAGAAGAGCCAAAGCGCAGCACTGGGCTGTTTCTCACCCTGTTAGCAAGGCTTGCTGTTTTCTCCACAACACTAGGCCAGACTTTTAGAATCATTCTAAGAGTTTGGTGATGAGCACATTTCATCATGCAGTGGGATGTCCTGTGTTGGCCTGTGTTGTCTTTGGTTTGTTCTTACAGATGTGTCGAATTGCTAGGAGCCATGTGAAGACTGGACAAACTTTTGTTATTGTGCAGCTTCACAGCTCATTTCATCTCAATCATCTGCTTGAGCATCCTGTAGACAGCAGGAGCCAGCAGCAACCTCAGGTACCACTTATGCCCCAATTCTCTTATGTGACACATGAGGAAGCTTAGATGTACCCAAGGTCTAGCACCCAGGTGGTGGGAGAGCCTGAAGGAGAGTCTAGCCCCCTGACCTGCGTACCACATGCACCCCTACCCTCAGCCATTTCCTCAAAGCCTCATTACCCTAGCATTCCATACATGATGCCTCTCTTTTCTTGGGCATTCTGGGAAGCTCCTGTGTAAGATTGATGGAGTACATGTATGTGGGCCCTGCATTGGCCTAAGGGTTCTGATGAAATTGGCTCTGACCATGGCCTGATTTACATCATCAGACCTCATGTCCCTAATGAGCAGTATTTGGGGTTGTGTGGACACACTGATTTTACAGCCCTTTTGCTGCCTCTCTGTGTTCTCTACAGCAGAATGCTTATCTACAGAGCCCCAGGCTAATAGTTGGTAGTCAGAGTTCTGGGCTGAAAGTTAGCAACATCCTATAATGTCAGATGCCATTATTTTTAAAATGCACAAGACCTTCTCTAATTGCAGATGGAACTCAAACTTTCTGGACCTCTGTGAAAAGTAGGCTCAAGCTTAGGACATAACTGACTCCTGTTTTGCATAGTTATTTACTTGGAAAGACAAGCAAGTTTTCCGAAGGCATTAGAAATAGAATTACCCTTAACTGTTGGAAATTATGTTTTTGATTTCATTTTGCCTAGAACATTTCAGTCATCCATGTACTCAGCTCAGCTTTTATGGAAGCAATTTGCAGTTGTGAAACAGATTGTCCAGAAGAGGGGGCCAAAAACTCAAAAGATGCAAAAAGATTCATTGAAACAATATTTAAAAGAATAGAAGGGTCCTTTGTGAAGCCCAGAGCTCTTTCATCTGCCCTGTGCAGCTTCCTTGTGGTGAAAGAAACTACAGTTCCACTGAGGGGGCTGAATGGTGTGCTGGCCTCCAAAAAGAGTGCAGAGTTGTTTTGGAAAGAGACCTGCTGGCAGCTGAACAAGTGCACTTGCCCGTGAACCTCACACTAAGAACAACAGTAGATGTAATTTTGTACAGCTTACCCTTAAGTGGAATTTTGGAGGTAGGATTATGTTCACTGACAGATTATAGCTTTAGAGAAATTTTTACATTAATTTTGGTTAGAATTTGTATTGACAGCAGCTTCTAACATTTTAATTATGTACTTTTTCTGCTCCTAGGACTCTCAAGCAAGGAGCTTGTATCTGTGCCCACATAAAGATGCACTGACATCATAACAATTTAAAAGATAACCCATGGTGACTAGATTGTCAAAAAAGAATCTATTTTTAGGGGAAATAAGAATCTCACGATTTAACTAACTTTAATTTTGGTGTATTCTCTGAGAATTTCCGAATTATAGCACATTTATTCCTTATAAATAAATTTATTGATTTTCTGTCTATGTTTGTATAGCCACAGCTTCAAATGATTACTCTGCAAAATGGAAAACAGTTCTTGGGTTTCTCTTTACCTTGTAAAATCAAACTTTGAGGAACTTATTTTTACAGATTCCTCAGGCTTTTACATTTTATTTTAATCTATCCATTTTAGACCAGAGACAGGTTGAATGCATTTTAATTAAGAAAATGTTTTCTAGAATAAGAATTACCAGTATTTATTTAGTGCTCTCTATGTTCCAGACACAATCTGTGGTCTCTAATCTTCAGAACAAGTCTAAGACAGCCTTATTAACCCATTAACCTCATTTTCCCCATTTACCCACCTCATACACGTATAACCTGAATGTAAGTAATGTCTACTGATGAACCCCAAAGCCCATGCCTGTAACCACCATGTGCATGTTTAAATTATTTGAGAAAGCTGTGGTTATAAATCTTCAGATAATTTAAAACAAATTATAATTTAAACATTTTCTATTGATTTACCTTTCAATTGTTTAGATATTCCAGAGGAGGAGTATATCTGACACCCACTCCCATTTCACAGGAAACCACAGTTCTTGGCACAGAAGCTTTAAATTGGATAAATTGATACCCTACCTTGTGTCAGCAGTTTTCCCTCTAGATTTAATAAGTAGAGACATGAGACTGTTGCCGTGTGCCCTCGCACGTGCCAGGCTCTGAACGTCACACACATGGTCACTGGTATTGGTATTTTCTAACAAGTAACCAAATCTATGGAGGTAACACAAGTGTATTTCTTGCACCTATTTCAGACTGTAACCATTGAAGTGGCCAAGTTACTTGACATTCCTGGTACTTCTTTTCCAAAGGGTCACTCATGGATCTGGGCTCTTTATGTAAAGAAAAATAATACATATAATTTCCCCTCTTTCTGACTGCTGTCTTACAGTCTCAGCCAATGAAAACCAGTGTGCAAGCCATTGCAAACTTGGCCTGAGTATAAATGTAGCTCATTGCGATTGTTCTCTGCTCCTGAGCCCCCCATGGCTGTTTCTGATGTTGAAAGTGTTCTCTAATGTGTGATGTTTACTCCACGCTAACCTTCCTTTTTGCAATGCATTTGTGTTCTGAAGAACAGTTGACACCTGTAAGGGCTGACAGAAGTGCCACAAAGGAAGTATTGGGGGATTTGATAGGGTATGAAGATCAACAGGCATTTAGGGACTGGTACCTGGGAGGACTGGGCAGCATGTTTTGGACTAGGACCAGGAAGACACTAGGATAGGAAGCATGGTGTGATTCCAGAGGATCTGAGAGTTTGGAATAGCCATCGTCAACATCCCTAGGGGAGTCATGCTCTAACACTGGGACTGAGCTAGTTAGCATATCTCACTCAAGTAGACATCCCCATATGCTAAAAGTGGTTTGCTGTGTATACTGTGTGCACCATCTAACATAGCTTCAGACACAGGGGACAGAAAGTTCTGGTAAAACAGTGGTAGTGAGTGGTCATCACCCATGTTATAGTGATCCTGGAAAGTCATCTGTCCTGTCACTGTGGAGAATAGAATGAACAAATTAACTCCTCCAATAGGGCTGGGCTTGTGATGGGCAAAATGTGTAGAATTGACAGTTTGGGGACAGCCTTTTCTTTGTCCAGTGTCTCTTCCTCAAGCTGAAGGATGAATGAGATTTGTTGGGTGCCAATGGCCACTGCTCTTCAGCGTAAAGTGTGGTATTCCTTCTCCTCAAAATGGGCTTGTCTTTTGCATTCTGTCACAGAAGATTGCATTGGTCACTCAATGTTAGTTCTTAGAGATTTAAAGATAGTTCCAAAATAATTATAGCAGGTGACAGCTGTTGTCTGATGCACTGTCACTGGCCGATCTGCTTGCCAGATACTTATGAGTCTCAGATGATGGTTGCCTGACTCTCCAGATTTAATTCCTGGGTTGTTTTGGATTTGTCTGCGTTCTGGGGTGTGTGTAGGCATGTGTGCTGCCTGGCGAATCTGAGTGGTCCTCACTGTGGCTACTGTATACTTGAGCCTGATTCAGAGCAGAGCCAGGGAGGCTAGAGGGCTGTCAGGGGAAGGGCTCCAAAGTGGCACGGGCATGGTTTTCTGGTCAGTAATTATAGAGAATCACAGTTAGTAACTATTTTTTTTTTTCCGGTGTCTTTGCCTAAAAACAAGTTTCGCATTTTGCATTTATTATTATTATTTTTAAATCCAAGCTGCTCCAGGACTCTTACCTTAGGTAGCTTCTCCAATTTTTATCAATTTGTATTTAGGTAGAAGTCGCTTAGCAAAAAAAGCACTGCCCAGTGCAGCGCTTATATTTAAGACAAGTTGAGAACTTGCCTAGAATACTGTTTACTTTCCTCCTCTTTTCTTCTTACCCTGTGGGAGTCAGTTTCCATGTCCAAAGTGTTTTGCTTTAAATTCTTTTATGTTTTTAAATTGTGTGAGTTTTTTTTTTCTTTTAGTCAGTGAAATTCGAATTATTTCCCTAATGCTTACTTCATATTTAAAACATACTGTTTCAGGTGGTAAGTGTGACGTTTTGCTCTTAGCCTGCGCACACGGTTCAATACATTCTGAATCATTTTCTTTATAAAGTGAGACTGGGTCAGTTTCTGTCACGGAACCAGAGTGAGAGTCTTCTATTCTGGCAATTGCTTGTCGTTCCACAAGTTAGCCTCAGACCCCATTCTTTGGAAATCACAGCATTTCCTTCTCAGGAACCTTCTCCTTCTCGTACACCTGGCCGGCTCCTGCTCCCCCTTTCATGTCTCAGCACAGGCGTCACCTCCCCTGGGAAGCCCTCCCTGCCTCCACCCAGTGCTTGGCTCCTTCTCACCCCTCTGTCTCTCACTCTGGCACACATCCCATCGTCCCAGTCACTTTGACCCAGGCCTGACTCTGTGGCTCTCTCCAGGTGATGTGGCCCCAGGGGACAAAGCTTTGTCCTTCTGTCCTCCTGCCCAGTCCAGGGCCCAGCACACAATAGAGAACCGTTGTCTTGGAACGAGTGGGCTGAGTGATGGAGAGGAGGTCTTGAGAGATTTCTGGTACCCAGAGAAATCTCACTCCTTGGCCAGGCTCAGACTTGCTTTGTGCCTTCCCCAGGGTGTGGTGTTTGATTCTCTCAGCCACATTCTCCTCAGCCTAGCCTTCAAAACTCTCTTTCATCTCAACTACCATGCCTACTTCTCATGCATCCTCTATTCCAACCAGGCCATTTTCCTCACTATTACATGAACAAGATATATTTTCGCTTTCCTCCAGGTCTTTGCATATGTTGTTCCTTTTCACAGGAAGTCAATCCTTTTCTCCGATGGCAAACCATTTTTTAAAGACTTCTGAAGTTTAGAATACATTTATATTTACAGAAAAGTTACAAAGATAGTACCAAGTATAGCCATATACCCTTCATTCAGTTTCTCCTAATGTTAGTGACCAGAGTCCATTTTTGCCAAAATTAAGACAATAATAATACAACACTGTTAACTAAAATGTGGACTTTATTCGAATTCCATCAGTTTTTCCACTAGTGCACTTTTCTGTTCTCGTTTGCAATCCAGCATAGAACATCGCATTTAGTTGTCATATAACTCCTTTGTTTCCTCTGATCTGTGGCAGTTTCTCACTGCTGATGACCTTGAGAAGTACTGGTCAGGTATGCTATAGAGATTCCCTTAATTCGGGTTTGTTTTATGTTTTCTCGTGATTGGACCGAGGTTATACATTTTGGGGAAGACTACTACACATGTAAAGGACCCTGTATATTGCATCATCTTAGGGGGTACATGATAATAAGATGTCACTGGTGATGTTTTCCTTGATCACCTGGCCAGAGTAGTGTTTTCCAGGTTTATCCATGGTAAAGTTTTTTTTTTTTTCCTCCTTCTGTTTTGTTCCATTCTGTTCTTTGGGAGCAAGTTGCTAAATCAGCTTATACTCAAGGAGGGGGGAGGTGGTGGTGGGAGGAATTAAGCATCACCTCCCAGAGGAGGTAGAATGCATACTTTGTAATATTGTTCTGTTCTTCTCATTTCATTCCTGTATAGTTTTCGATGATTTCTTAGTGGTTACCATTAACATACATATTTATGTTACAATTAACATACTATACTTATAACAATCTAATTTGAAGTGATGTCAATTTAGCTTCAATACGATACAAAATCTCTGAACCTATATAAATAGTTGTGTCTCCTCCTTTATGAAGTTATTGTCTAAAATTACATTTTTATACATTGTGTACTGATTAAGACAGATGTATAATTATTGTTTTATGCATTTAAAAATCATATAGGAAATAAAATGAAGAGTTATAAACCAAAAATATAATAAAATTGACATTTATATTTACCTATGTCATTACTTCACCAGAGTTCTTTATTTCTTTGTATGGTCTTAAGTTACTGTCCAGTGTCTTTTCATTTCAGCCTGAAGAACTCCCTTTAGCATTTCTTGTAGGGAGGTGAGCAAACAGCAATGCCCCCAGCATTTGTTTGTGTAGGAATGTTTTAATTTCTTCTTCATTTTTGAAGGACAGTTTTGTCAGATATAGCGTTTTTGGTTGACAAGGCTCTCAGAGGACAATCCCAACACTGGGGGATAAAGTCAGAATTGGAATGATCTGAAATCAGCAATAGACCATCTCTAAAAAGAAAGGACCCAAGAGAGGTTTTATAGATGAGTTGTTGAGTAGTTTCCCTAGTATCTGCCCAGGACTTTTCAGAATGCTGCCAAGTCCAATCAAAGACCAGGGAGTATCTTCCTGGGAGACATACACATTCATTCTATCACTTAGCTCTTCCTTTCTACTACTACTCTTGCTACCACCTTTTTAAGTTGCCCCTTTAAATTACATTAAATTTTCATTTCATTTCCTTTCAGTTCATTGTAATTTTTGATTCATTATGTGGTTGGTTACTGTAAACCTTTGGCTGCTCTCCAGGGTTCTGACAAAGTTGATTCTGACAGTTTTTCTTGGTTGTTTTATGTTTCTGTGGAGGGATGGGCCCTTAAAGCTAACTCCACCATTTTCACAGATATCCTCATGTGTTTTGTTCCTCTGCTATTATGTGCATACAGATTTAGGATTATTTTGTGTCTTCTTGGAAAACTGACCTCTTTATCCCTGATTATCTTTGTTCTGGACTCTACTTTGTTTCAAACTAATATGTCTACACCAGCTTTCTTTTTATCAGTGTTCTCATGGTATATATTTCTCACTCCTTTTACTTTTTAACCTTCCTAAGTTGCTTTTTTATTTTATCTGATTATCTTTAACATGTGGGTGTGGATCACATTTAAAGTTATTATTAACATAGTGGAATTAAAATTTACCCTCTTGCTAGCTGTTTTCTATTTGTTCTATTTCCCCATTACTTTCTCCTTTTATGCTTGCTCTGACTTTAATTGGGCATTTTAAAATATTTCCATTATTCTCATAATTTATAACTTCTTTGAAAAATATTTTGTATTCTTGCCTTAGGATTTTAAATACGCGTTTTAAAGTATTCTACATCCACCTTCACCTAATGTCATATGACTTTTCATGTTGTGTAAAGACCTTATAACAGTATACTCTAAATTCATGCCTCCTATCCTTTGTGTCATATATTTCACTTTTACATATACTATAAAAATCTAATACATTCTTATAATTATTATTTTATACAAGCAAGTATCAAGTAGAACAATTAAAAATAAAAAAATTATATATTCTCTCCATTTATTCCATTTGCAATGGTCTTTATTTTTTTTCTCTAGATCCAAATTCTTTTTTTTTAAAACAAATAATATGCTATCTAAAGAACTTCCACTAACATTACTTGTAGGTTAGATACACTGGGAATTAAATCCTTCAGTTTTTGTTTGTTTGAGAATGTATGATTATTTTTTTCTTCTTCATTTTTGGAGGATATTCTCTTCAAATTATGGAGAGATTTATATATAGATTTATAGGTTGACATTTTTTTTTTCTTTCATTATCCTAAAGATGCCACTTTATTTTCTTCCCTCACTGATTTCTGACGAGAAGTCTGCTGTAATTATTTCTTTGTTCCTTTGTAGGCGATGTGTTTTTGCCCTCTCTGTCTACCCTTTTCTCTTTGCCTTTGTTTTTCAGTAGTTTAAGTATGATATGCATAGGTCTGTTTGTTTGTTCTTGTATTTATGCTGCTTGGTTTTCTCTGAGCTTCTTTGACCTGTGGGTATGTGTCTGAGTTCTCTACCTCTTTCATTAACTTAATCTCCATGTCCATAAAATTGAAATGATCTTCTTGTATTGTAAGGCAGGGAGCCCCAAATTTTTATTTTTTTCAGAAATGTCTTTTCTTTATCCTTCCAACTAAAATTTAAAATATGTTTGTTGAAGTATTTGGAAAATGTTATTGAGACTTGTATTGAAATTGCATTGAACATACCAAGAAATTGGAAGGATAAATATCTATCTATCTACCTACTAAATATATATATATATACATATACTCAATACTGAGTCTTCTTATCCATAGACATAATATCTGTTTTCAGTAGTTTAGGTTTTATTTAGTGTTTTCCAAAGAAAGTTTTATAATTTACTTCATAAACTTATTGTACTCTTAAAATTATATTTATTCCTGAGCATCTTATTATTTGTATCATATTAGATAATATTCTCATTTTTCCTTGTTAAAATGCAATTGTATTATTTATTAACCTCAATCTTGATAGTATCTCTTTTTAAATTTAATAATTTGTTGTTAGTTTCTATGGAGTTAACTATATAATATTAAAATCTGTGAATGAAGTAGTTTGTCCAAACCACATATTTCTTCGTTTTGTGTTTTTCCATTGAGCAGAAACAGTATGCTAGTTGGAACAGAAATGATGTTTGTTGTCACCATGACTGGTCCTTGAATATTTTTCTCAAATTAGTTTTTAAAAAAAATTACCTTAATACAAGAACCATTATATATTGCATATAAATACTAAAATAAAACTCTTATTGTCTCATTATCATATATAGATATTTTTGTATAGAAGAGAGATAGTTAGAACACTCCCTTCATTTTTCTCAGCCTTCTCTTCAGAGGCAACCATTTTTGACCCTCTCATCAATTTCTTCTGAAATTTACACATCTCCACATTTCTATTTCTCTCTTTAGTCCTATCAATGTTTGCTTCAGTTACTATAAAATTCTATTATAAGATATATACACAGTTTTTTACAAAAATGAATCCTTTTATCAATATGAAATCTTTCTCTTTATCCCTGGCAATATTCCATTTTTAATTATTTGTCTGGTTTTTAAGTATTAACAGTATCTTTCTCATAGCTAGTGTGTGCATGGTACATATTTTTCCATTCTTTTAATTTGAAACTGTGTTTTTGTGTTCAAAGTACATTTCTGGTAAACAACATGTAGTTGGGATTTTAAAAAAACTAATCTTTTTGTTGCAATGGTAATGAGAGTGTTTCCATAATTTCTCTTACAGATTTTTTGTCGTTAGTGTATAGGAATGCAAGAGATTTCTGTGCATTAATTTTGTATCCTGCTACTTTACCAGATTCATTGATTAGCTCTAGTAGTTTTTGGGTAGCATCTTTAGGATTCTCTACGTGTAGTATCATGTCATGTACAAACAGTGACAGTTTTACTTCTTCTTTTCTAATTTGGATTCATTTTATTTCTTTTTCTTCTCTGATTGTCGTGGCTAAAACTTCCAAAACTATGTTGAATAATAGTGGTGAGAGTAGGCAACCCTGTCATATTCCTGATCTTAGAGGAAATGGTTTCAGTTTTTCACCACTGAGAACAATGTTGGCTGTGGGTTTGTCATATATGGCCTTTATCATGTTGAGGTAGGTTCCCTCTATGCCTACTTTCTGGAAGGTTTTTATCATAAATGGGTGTTGAAACCTTTTTCTGCATCTATTGAGATTATCATATGGCAACAAAAAGAATAAAATACCTAGGAATAAACCTACCTAAGGAGACAAAAGACCTGTATGCAGAAAACTATAAGAAACTGATGAAAGAAATTAAAGATGATACAAACAGATGGAGAGATATACCATGTTCTTGGATTGGAAGAATCAGCATTGTGAAAATGACTGTATTACCCAAAGCAATCTGCAGATTCAGTGCAATCCCTATCAAACTACCAATGGCATTTTTCACAGAACTAGAACAAAAAATTTCACAATTTGTATGGAAACACAAAAGACCCTGAATAGCCAAAGCAGTCTTGAGAAAGAAAAACAGAGCTGGAGGAATCAGGCTCCCTGACTTCGGACTATACTACAAAGCTACAGTAATCGAGACAGTATGGTACTGGAACAAAAACAGAAATATAGATCAATGGAACAGGATAGAGAGCCCAGAGATAAACTCATGCACATATCGTCACCTTATCTTTGATAAAGGAGGCAACAATATGCAATGGAGAAAAGACAGCCTCTTCAATAAGTGCTGGGAATAATGGACAGCTACATGTAAAAGAATGAAATTAGAACACTCCCTAACACCATACACAAAAATAAACTCAAAATGGATTAAAGACCTAAATGTGAGGCCAGACACTATAAAACTCTTAGAGGAAAACATAGGCAGAACACTGTATGACATAAATCACAGCAATATCCCTTTTGACCCACCTCCTAGAGAAATGGAAATAAAAACAAAAATAAACAATTGGGACCTAATGAAACTTAAAAGCTTTTGCACAGCAAAGGAAACCATAAACAAGACAAAAAGACAACCCTCAGAATGGGAGAAAATATTTACAATTGAAACAACAGATAAAGGATTAATCTCCAAACTATACAAGCAGCTCATGCAGCTCAATATCACAAAACCAAACAACCCAATCCAAAAATGGGCAGAAGACCTAAGTAGCCATTTCTCCAAAGAAGATGTACAGATTGCCGGCAAACACACAAAAGGATGCTCAGCATCACTAATCATTAGAGGAATGCATATCAAAAACACAATGAGGTATTATCTCACACCAGTCAGAATGGTCATCATCAAAAAATCTGTAAAGAGTAAATGCTGGTGAGGGTGTGGAGAAAAGGGAACCATCTTGCACTGTTGGTGGGAATGTAAATTGATACAGCCTCTATGGAGAACAGTATGAAGGTTCCTTAAAAAACTAAAAATAGAACTACCATATGACCCAGCAATCCCACTACTGGGCATATACCTTGAGAAAACCATAATTCAAAAAGAGTCATGTACCACAATGTTCATTGCAGCACTATTTACATTAGCCAGGACATGGAAACAACCTAAGTGTCCATCGACAGATGAATGGATAAAGAAGATGTGGCACATATGCACAAAGAAATATTACTCAGCCATAAAAAGAAACTAAATTGAGTTATTTCTACAGAGGTGGATGGACCTAGAGTCTGTCATACAGAGTGAAGTAAGTCAGAAAGAGAAAAACAAATACCATATGCTAACACATGTATATGGAATCTAAAATAAATCGTTCTGATGAACCTAGGGGCAGGACAGGAATAAAGACGCAGATGTAGAGAATGGACTTGAGGACACGGGAAGGGGGTAGGGTAAGCTGTAATGAAGTGAGAGAGTGACATGGACATATATACACTACCAAATATAAAATAGATAGCTAGTGGGAAGCAGCTGCACAGCACAGGGAGATCAGCTCGGTGCTTTGTGACCACCGAGAAGGGTGGGATAGGGAGGGTGGGAGGGAGACACAAGAGGGAATGGATATGGAGATATATGTGTACATATTGCTGATTCACTTTGTTATACAGCAGAAAGTAACACAACATTGTAAAGCAATTATACTCCAATAAAGATGTTTAAAAAATGTAATCTAATCAAATCTATCTATATCTATCGCTCATCTTTTTTAAAAAATTATAGTATTTTGAATGTTGACTCCATTTACATTTAGTGTAATTATTCATATGGTTGTGTTGTCTCTTATCTCATTAATTGCTTTCTCTTTCCTCCATTTTATTGTTACTTCTATCCTTTTTTCTAGTAAATTATTTGAACATTATTTTAATATTGCACTTTACCTAAACTATGAGATTTTTACCTATACTTCCTTCTTTACTTCTTTTATAGTAGAGCTCAAAAGAGTAAAATTTCATTGTACATATGTGCAACATATTCTTTATCCATCCATCTTTAACTCACTTCAGCCTATCTTTAAATAATATTATATAACTTTATGTTTAAGATAGTAAACTTACAATAAAATAATTCCATTTGCCCACACTCTGGTCCTGTGTGTCATTGGGCTATATATTTTACTTCTACCTTTGATAGAAACCCCCAAACAAAATTTTATTGTTTTCACTTTAAACAATAGAATATCATTCAAAATTTTTTTTGAAAAGAAAATGAAAACAAAAACAATTCATAAAATTATCTACTTATTTGCCATTTCTAGATCTGTTTCCAACTGATATATTTTCACTTCAGCCTGAAGTCTTTATAATTTCTTAAAATGCAGATTTTCCAACAGAATTCTCTCAGCATTCATGTATTTGAAAATGTTGATTTTAATTCAACTTTGAAGAATATTTGCACTGAATATTCAATTCTAAGTTGACTTTTTTCTTTTAATATTTTAGAAATGTCATTCTTTTGCCTTGACTTGCATTGTTTCTAATGAGATGTTCAGCTACCATTGTTCGTAATTGTTTCCCTGTATTTTAAGTTTTTTCCCTCTATATTTGCTTTTAGAATTTTGGCTTAGAATTTGCTTTTTTTTTTAGAATTTGCTTTTTTATCAATTTGGCCATGAATTAATTACAGATTTAGAAATGTATGCAGTACTTGCTGACCTTCTTGAAATTGAGGATATATTTTTTCCTAAAATTTTGAATATATTCAGCCATTTATTGAAATTTCTTGTCACTTCCCAGCCCCAGTTTTTTCTGGGCCTCCAACCTGACCTGCACATAAGTTAGAGTACTTGATGTTTTTCCATATGTCACTAATACTTTGAGGATTTGGGGGGATTTTTTGCTCCACCTTCCCCCATGATTTATTTTGGATAACATTTTTGGATATGTTTGTTGACGTTTTCTTTTTCTGTGTTCCATTTGAAGTTGTATTAGGTACATACAACTATATGATAAATTATTCCAAAATCTAACAGCTTAAAATAGAAACATGTATCATATGGCTTAGTTGCGTGGTTCAGGCTCACAATCTCTCCTGAGATTGCAGTCAACCTTTCATCTGGGAATGCAGTCATCTCCAGGCTTGACTGGGGCTGGTGAATCCACTTCAGTTTCACTCACATGATTGTTATCAGCCCTCAGTTCCCCATTGGCTGTCACCAGAGATTTGGGTTCCTTAACATGTGTGCCTCTCCACAGGGCTGATTATAATATGTCAGTTTGCTTTCCTCACAGTGAGTGATGAGAGAGGGAGGGAGAGAGAGGGAGAGAAAGGGAGAGAGAGAGAATAATGGAAATGGAAATGGGTATCATTTATACACTAATCTCAGAAGTGACATACCATCACTTATACCATATGCTATTTTTTACATAGACCAACACTGGTAGAATATGAAAGAGGACTACACCAGGGTCTGAATACCAGGAAGCAAGGAACATCAAGAGGCTTGTTAAAGCTGTACAAGATAATTCAATTTGAGATTTTGTAGTTTCAGTTCCAGATGTACTGTTGTGTGTGTGTGTAGTTTTCACGTCTCTTCTGAGATAGGACAGTGTATTCAGTATCCAGATCTTTTATAGCATGTGGGTTTTTAGGCTATGCTGTTTCTTCCATTTCTGGAACTGGAATGCTCTAGTACATTCAACTCGATTATTTCTTATTTCATTTTGTTCTCACTTGTCATTTCTTACTGATAAATCCAGATCTGTTACTGTGTTTTCACCAGTGTCTACTTTTCTTTGTGCTGCCTTCAGTGGGACTGTGATAGTTTAATGTTTCACTTTACTAGTATCTTGAACTGGTCACTTCATGTTTCCATCTTGTTAGTTATTTGGTGGGTATTTCTTTCTTGTATCTCTGCTTTAAATTCTTGGTTTCACCCATTTCTCTGATTTCACGGTCATATTTTATTCATTATTTGCATCTACTTTATTTTTCCTGTCAGTGTGATTCAGTTGTCCCTTGTTTTTTCTATTTTCATCTTAAAAATTCTTATATAGTTATACAGAAGCTTGATCTTTCGAGTTTTATTTATTTGTGAAGGAGATCAGTACTTCCTGGACTAGGTAGTTTCCACTAAGCACTATTTCACCTTAGCAAGCATTCTCACTTCTTCCTGGGAGCTCCATATGACACAGGCTTGTATTTCTTTATGAGTCATCATAGCCTGTCCCTCTCCCAAGCCAACAGAGATTGACACTGTCAGGCTGCTCACATTTCAAGGTGTCTTTTTGCGTTGCCTCAAGGACAGACTGCTTCCTGCAAATATGGCATATCTGTAGGTATTCATTCAGCCTTTTCTGTTGTGCTACTTTGCATCATCGGACCAATCCTAAGGAAGTGTATGCTGCCAGCCTTTTAACCCTATTCCTTTTGTTCAAAATCAGAGCTTCATGGTTTTTCCACTCATGCTGAATCACCTTTTATGGAGACCTGAATTGTGCAAGCTTTGAGAGTTGTAGCCGTGGGGATGCTCTTTCTTTTTTCTTGCTTGATTTTCACTACCTTTAGTGGCTAGTCCTCATATTCTGTGCTTCAGTTTGGTAGATGGCTCCCATTTTTATTGAACATAGATTTATATTTCTTCTTTCTATGCCCTTTTATATGGGATATATTTGGGGGAGAAGAGGCAGAGTCATCGTATCCTACCACTTTAAAACCAGAAGTCTTAGCATTCTTTTGGTTCATACTTACTTAGTCCATTGTGTAGAAACATTAATATAATTCCTATTATTAGGAAGGAGAAAGAGTCTGCTGACGATTAGGCTCAACAGTTTACTGCCAGAATAATTTACTATATATTCTTTGTTTTTTGTTATTAAAGTATGAAAAGAAAAATAAACTTTACCTTTGGTAAAAGCTTTGCCTTTTACATTTACTGAGAAAATATGGAACAAAGGCAAGTCTGAGATAATGTGAGCTCAAAAAAGAAGAAAGGATGAACAGTTTACAATCAAACATTAAAGTTTTGGGTAAAATGGGAAATTGTTAGTAATTAAAAAATATCGTTTATGATAGAATGCCTTCCAACAATTGTCCAAGAATGTATCTGATTGCATTATGACCCATTTGGTATAGAAGACTTCATATTTGACATAGTTAAACCTATGTATTCATTACTATATATTAGAGAATGGTTTTGTTTTTATGACATAGATTTCTTTTTAAACAAATAGGTCTAATGTGATTAAAATAATTTCAAATTAGTTAGATGCAATTTAATGCTAAAATATTGGTAGAGATAAAAGAAAGCAAACTGAAGTGGAATTACGCTAAACATCTGGTATATACCTCTGTGCTGAAAGGTAAACATAAACTAAAACGCCTATATTAAAAATTAAAGACTTTAAAACCACAGGGTACATATGCACTGCTGGCTCTTCAGTACTGGCACATCTGTTGGATGATAGATACAGTAAACCTAGTATATCAAGAGAACTCTGAAACGGCACAGAGGGTAGTTTCATGACCCTAAAAGAGTAAATTTTTATGAAGGAAATCTTTATGGACTTTTTTGAGCACCAAAGAAGAAAATCAGGTTATAAAACTTTTCTCTAATAATACACAGTTGGTAATGCTCTGAATCCCATTCAGTAATGTGAAATTTACTGTTTCACTTGTTTATGAAGCAAACATCCAGTGCTTCTGGGAAGTGCAAATATGACATAAAATTTTAGACATGTAGGTTGGTTGCTGTGAGTGTTATCTAAAAGTCATTTACAAAATAAGTGTCCTCTTAATTATGTTTATTATTGAAAAAACCAAAAAAAAAGGCTAGCTAATAAATGTATGAATAAATGAATAAATAAGATCTCTCATACTTTTGTACTACATAGCAATGAATACATATTATCTTTTTGTAAATATATATAATATATTATGTATTTTCTTTCCATTTTCTATTTTATTAAATACTTTGGACAAGATCATTTTAAATGCTTCATATTGTCAAGAATGTGAATAAACATGCACTTTACTGCCTTTGGGAGAAAATTCAGTATCAGGCAACTTTTCCAGTGGCATAGTGCTTTTACTTTTAGGAACATATTCTAAGGAAACAACCATAGATATGTGCAAATATTAGGTATTATTTATAATAGTGAAATCTGGTAATTGACCTCAATGTCCAGCAATTGCAGACTGATTTACGGAGTGTTGGACAGGTAATCAAGGTCAATATTCTGATCCCTCAGGATCATAGCAGGGAACAGAGTAACTGAATCAGTTGGTGAAAGACAGAAATGCAGGAAAACATTTCGGAGTTTTGTCAAAGGAAGTCAGAACAAATTAAATGGAGAAAGGAAAGTGTAAGTTAAGCCAGTGGACTTCAAAGGAGATGCCTTTGAGAGTTAGTGACAGAATTAGGGTCATGAGAGGGAGGAGGAGCCTCCACTGGACAGAGCTGCATGGGTGAGGAAAGAAAAATGCGTAAAAATGACATTGAAGAACAAGTTGGCTCCACATGGAAAATGATAAAGGCAATGTGCAAGGATCTACTAAGCTATTTTTCTCTATAAAGGGTATTATGTGGGACCCAGTTAATGAGCACTAGCCCTGCTTGCTGAGAAAATTGGCTTCAAGTAGCTCGTTCATTCCCCAGGGTGATGGTCCAGGTTGCTGATGCTGCCACCACCATCACCCACCAGAGATGTGGTGCCAGCCGGGCAAGAAAGATCACTTTGCTGAGTGCTGGGAGGACTGATTCAATAGGTATAGGGGCTGGGGGCTCCTGTGGCGGCCTTTAGCATCTGGATGAATGATGTAACCTGAAAGTTTGGGTGAGTCAACACCAATGGGAGAAAGAAAATAGTAAGGAGTCAGCAGATAAACTCTTCTTTTCCATACTGTCCTGAGAAGTTCTGGTATTATTGGCATCTCTAAAATTATCCTTTGTGATTGAGCATTTGGCTGAACTTGCTGCCAAATGTTGGTCTGTTGAGTAATACTTCCCTTCCTATTTGCTCTCCCTTCTTCCCTGCTTTTTTTCCCCCCCATCTCCTGCTTCTCTAAGATTGCACTCCCCACCCTGTGCAATGTTAGCATATAGGTTGATTTTCAGGGAACCAGAAGTATCACAGTATATAAAGATAGGTCTTTAGAACACAGAACAGCATAAAAATAAAAAGTAAAAGCACATAAATTATATGATGAGATTATGAGACACAAATACTTAACTGAACAAAAACTAAGGAGAATAATAAGACAATGGGGAATAAAGCTCCAAGTACTAGATTATTGTGAAGAAAACTACTAAAGGTAATTAAAGGGAAAACAATTGAGTGTTGAAGTAGAAACAATTTTGAGTTAGATAAGATAAAATTTCTCTTATGGTGGGTGATTTTAAAGACTCAGTGAGCTAGTCAACAGGTACTTATTGAGCTCCAACTTTGCAGGAATGTTAGGGAGCATGGACACTTCTTTGGATATTTTCAATCTTTATTTTTTGTCCGTGCCACGTGATTGGCAGTATCTTAGTTCCCCGACTAGAGATCGAACCCTTGCCCCCTGCAGTTGAAGTGTGCAGTCTTAACCACTGGCCTGCCAGGGATGTCTGGATATTTTCAAGTTGGAAAAAATAAAACCTCACAAAACACCAGAAAGGATAATCCTTAAAAGAACAAAACAGGTACAGAGTTTCATAGGCGCCTAGTCTCTCTCATTCTGTGACTGTGTGTTTTGGTAAAATATAAGAGTTTGCCCACTTTCACACAGAACAAAAGAGAAAATGCCAGAATTTTCTTGTGAGTACCAAAGCTCATGGCCAAGGCAGGAGAGACACTGATTGGGGAAATGAGACTTGAAAATGAGAAAAAGAAGAATCACAGGTGACAGATGTACCAAGAGAAAAATAGAATGGCTTAAACTTAGGACAAATGATCAGGAAAAATGGAGAGAAATAAGACATCTGCAAAGACCAAAAATAAAACCAAGTTCATAATGAGCAAATCAAGGGAGGAGGAAATGTCGTAACACACAAAGACAGTCATTCACTGTCCTCAAAGTACCATTTCTGAAGCATTAGAGAAGAAATTAAAGTATTCATGTGGCTATAAAGCATGAAGCTGTCCTTCTGATGGTTTGGTATTAGTTGTTCCTGGAGAACTGAGACTACCCTTATGGGCCTCTATTGCTCTCCAGGTAGGAAACCTCTCACTACCTGCATACCCTCAGGTCCTTGAAGTGTTGGTGGAAAAAACTTTATGCTTGACATTTGAACATCCAACAAAGAAAATTAATCTTCCCATAAAACTAACAGGAGAGTCAAATTGATTTTAGGATTTTTTCTTTTTTCATTTTTTAAATTGAAGGCTAGTTGATTTACAGTGCTATGTTAATTACTGCTCTACAGCAAAGTGATTCAGATATATATATACACACACATTCTTTTTTAAAAACAGTCTTTTCCAGTATGGTTTATCATAGGATATTGAATATATTTCCCTGTGCTATACAGTAGGACCTTGTTGTTTATCCACTCTCTATATAAAAGCCTACATCTGCTAACCCCAGCCTCCCACTCCATCCCTCCCCCAGCCTCCTCCCCCTTGGCAACCACCAGTCTGGATTTTTCTTAAAAAGAAATCATCCATTGTGTATTTCTAAATAATATGATGTGTTTATGAATACGAGTAAATCAATCTGAGGAGAAAAGTGAAGGACGTAGAGGATAGTCATGGAGACCAGGATTAGTCTTAGGCATGCTGAGAAAGTAAGGAACATTTAACTGTCTCTTCCTACTGTGTCCCTCTCTTCTCCTTGGTGAGTGCTATAGACTGAATGTTTGTGTTCCTCCCTCCCCAAATTCATACGTTGAAACCTAATCCCCAATGTGATGATATTTGGACGTAAGTGCTTTCAGAGATGATTTAATCTTGAGGATGGAGCCCTCATGAATGGGATTACCAGCACACTTTGGCGATATTGTGGGTTTGGTTCCAGACCACTGCAATAAAGAGAATATCACAACAAAGCAAGCCACACAAGTTTTTTGCTTTCCCAGTGCATGTAAAAGTTATGTTTACACTATACTGTAGTCTATTAAGTGTGCATTATGTCTAAAAAATGTACATACCTTAATTTAAAATACTTTATTGCTAAAAAATGGTAACCAGCATCTGAACTTTCAGCCAGTCACAATCTTTTTGCTGGTGGAGGGGTTTGCATGCATGGATGGCTGCTGACTGATCAGGGTGGTGGTTGCTGAAGGTTGGTGTGGCTGTGACAATTTCCTGAAATTAAGACAACAATGAAGTTTGCTACATCGATTCACTCTTCCTTTCATCACCATTTTCTCTGTGGCATGCAATGCTGTTTGATTGTATTTCACCCACAGTAGGACTTCTTTCAAAATTGGAGTCAGTCCTCTCAAACCTTGCCACTGTGTTATCAACTAAGTTTATGTAATATCCTAAATCCTTTCTTGCCATTTCAACAATCTTTGCAGTGTCTTTACCAGGAGTAGATTCCATCTCAATAAACCACTTTCTTTGCTCGTTTAAGAAACAACTCCTCATCTATTAAATTTTTATCAAGGGGTTGCAGCAATTCAGTCACATTTTCAGGCTCCAGTTCTAATTCTGGTTCTCTTGCTACGTCCACCACATCTGCAGTTACTTCTTTCAATGAAGTCTTGAACCCCTCAAATCATCCATGAGGGTTGGAATCAACTTATTCCAAAATCCTGTGTATGTTGATATTTTGGCCTCTTCTTATGGATCATGGATGTCTTTAATGGCATCTGGAATGGTGAATCCTTTCCAGAAGGTTTTCAATTGATTTTACTCAGATCCATCAGAGGAATCACTATCTATGGAAGCCATAGCCTTACAAAATGCCTTTCTTAAATAATAAGACTTGAAAGTCAACATTACTCCTTGACCCATGGCTGCAGAATGGATGTTGTGTTAGCAAGCATGAAAACATCATTAATTTCACTGTACATCTCCATCAGAATTTTGGGGTGATCAGGTGCATTGTCAATAAGCATTCATATTTTGAAAGGAATTTTTTTTTTCTGAGAAGTAGGTCTCCACAGTGGACTTATATTCAGTAAACCATATTTTTATACAGGTGTGTTGTCATTCAGGCTTTGTTGGTCCATTTAAAGAGCTCAGGCAGAGTCAATTTCGTGTAATTCTTAAGGGCCCTAGGATTTTGGGAATGGTAAATGAGCATTGGCTTCAACTTAAAGTCACCAGCTGCGTTAACCCCTAACAAGAGAGTCAGTCTGTCCTTTGATGCTTTGAAACCAGGCACTGACTTCTCCTCTATATCTATGAAAGTCCTAGATGGCATCTTCTTGCTTGCAATAGAAGAGCATTTCATCTACATTAAAACTTGTTGTGTAGTGGAGACACCTTCATTAATCTTCTGAGCTAGATCTTCTGGATAACTTGCTATAGCTTCCACATCAGCACTTGCTGCTTCCTCTTGCACTTTTATGTTATAAAGAAGGCTTCTTTCCTTAAACTTTATTTGCCAACTTCTGCTAGGCTTAATTTTTTTTCTGCAGTTCCCTTACCTTTTTCACCCTTCGTAGAAGTGAAGAGAGTTAGGGCCATCCTCTGGATTAGGCTTTGGCTTAAGGGAATGTTGTGGCTGGCCTGATCTTCTATCCAGACCAGTACGTATTCATTCAGCCAGTCTGTGTCTTTTTGTAAAATTTACTGATTTTTATTTTATTTTTTAAAATTTATTTTTGGCTGTGTTGGGTCTTTGTGGCTGCATGTGGGCCCTCTCTAGTTGTGGTGAGTTGGGGCTACTCTTCATTGCAGTACATGGGCTTCTCATTGTGGTGGCTTCTCTTGTTGCAGAGCACAGGCTCTAGGCGCGTGGGCTTCAGCAGTTGTGGCACATGGGCTCAGTAGTTGTGGGTCACGGGCTCTAGAGCGCAGGCTCAGTAGTCGTGGTGCACGGGCTTAGTTGCTCCACGGCATGTGGGATCTTCCCATACCAGGGCTTGAACCCACGTCCCCTGCATTGGCAGGTGGATTCTTAACCACTGCGCTACCAGGGAAGACCCAGTCTGTGTCTTTGGGTTGGAGTGTTTAATCCATTCACATTTAAGGTAATTATTGGTATATGTGTTCCTATTACCATTTTCTTCATTGTTTTAGGTTTGTTTTTGCAGGTTTTTTTCTTTTCTTGTGTTTCCCACTTAGAGAAGTTCCTTTAGCATTTGTTGTAGAGCCTCGTTTGGTGGTGCTGAATTCTCTTAGCTTTTGCTTGTCTGTAAAGCTTTTGATTTCTTTGTCGAATCTGAATGAGATCCTTGCTGGGTACGGTATTCTGGGTTGTAGGTTCTTCCCTTTCATCACTTTAAATATATTGTGCCATTCCCTTCTGGCTTGCAGAGTTTCTGCTGAGAAATCAGCTGTTAACCTTATGGGAGTTCCCTTGTATGTTATTTGTCATTTTTCCCTTGTTGCTTTTAATAATTTTTCTTTGTCTTTATTTTTTGTCAGTTTGATTACTGTGTGTCTCGGTGTATTTCTCCTTGGCTTTATCCTGCCTGGGACTCTCTGCACTTCCTGCACTTGGGTGACTATTTCCTCTCCCATGTTAGGGAATTTTTTGCCTATGATCTCTTCAAGTATTTTCTCAGGTTCTTTCTCTCTCTCTTCTCCTTCTGGGACCCCTATCATGCGAATGTTGGTGTGTTTAATGTTGTCCCAGAGGTCTCTTAGGATGTCTTCATTTCTTTTCATTCTTTTTTCTTTATTCTCTTCTGCAGCAGTGATATCCACCATTCTGTCTTCCAGGTCACTCCTCCGTTCTTCTGCCTCAGATATTTTTCTTCATTCTATTTTTTTCTGTTTTTCAAATTGTATAATCTCTATCCATTTATGTGTCTTCAAGATTGTTGAGTGTTCCTTCTCTCAGTTCAAATCTACTGGTGAGTCCTTCCAATGAATTTTAATTTTTATTAATATTTATACTACTTTTCAATACTAAAATTTCCATTTTTTAAAAAATAATTTCTCCCTCTTTATTGGTATCTCTGATGAAACTGTGTCTTCATATCAGGCTTTACTTCTTTAAGCATGATTTACTTTAGTTGTTGATATATTTTTCAATGGTTGTTTTGAAGTCTTTGTCTGTTAAATCTGGTCCTTCTCAAAGTCAGTTTCTGTTGCTTGCTTTTTTGCCTGAGTATGTGTCAAACATTCCTCTTCCTTTGCACTTCTCATATGGTTGTTTTTGTTGTTGTTGAAAGCTGAACATTTTGGGTAATGTATTATAGCAACTCTGGATACTGATTCCCCTCCCTGCTCTCCTGGCTTGTTGTTATTTGCTTTTTTATTTGTTTTGTGACTTGGCTAAGATTATTTTTGTGAAGTCTATTTCTTCCACAGTGTGAAGCAGTGTGAAACCTCAGCGGGTCCATGAATGGGTTCATGGAGCTTCTCACATTGTCAACCTGGAAATGGACTTTATGTGTTTTGTCTACTACTAAGATTTTTCTTGTGTTTATCTTGAATAATTTAAAAAATTGGAAATAGCAGCGTTTAGTATTCTGATTTTCTCTTTTCCTATCCTAAACATGTTTCTTTTTAAAAATAGCATTTTGTGTTTTTTTTTAAGATCATGATTTTAATGGCTGCTCTGCCATTTTACTCTGTTGGTACAACCAATTCTCTAGGGAGGCCCTTAACCATTCTTGCTGTTACAGTTTTCTGTCTTCTTGCTCTGTGATCCTATGCTCTGTTAGCAGAGTTGTCAGTCTAAAGCAAAGATATTGATCTTTACCAGGGTTCTGTTGTATATAAGCAAGGCTACTGGCTATGGTGACATATGGCTCAAGCTACTCACTTCCAAGGTGCTGGTCCTGAGTGCAGGATGCAGTTCTGCAGCCTTATCTTGGCGCTTAAGACCTTCACATACTACCCCAGCAACTTCTTTAACCTTTCTCACTAATGAATCCTTCATTTTCTACCTGTATGGGCACTTGCCCTCCCTTGCGCTACCCCAAATATTCTTGCCTCTGTGCTGTGGTTTTGCATTATGTTACCATAAATTCTTATCTCCCTTCTGTTACTGTTAGAGAATTACTGCTACAGACATTTTCCTGGGGCTTCCAGGCAAAAACTCTTCTTTCTCTCCTATACTGTAGTCAGTCTTTGTGATGAGTATTTTCTAGGGAGATTTATGCTCAGTCAAAATTATCACTTTAGATGACTGTAGTCATTTAGTAATTACTTTAGGTGTCTGGTCATTCTCTCCTATTTCCTTCCTCCTTTTTATTTGTTAAAGACCTCCTGTGTGCCTAGCACCTCGCTTTGGAAGTGCTGGCATACCTTTTACACCATTAGAATAACAGTGTAGAGAAATGGACCTACATTAATTTTCTTCCTAGGGCAATCATTGTGGTTTTTCAAGCATAACATCCTTGTTTTTCATTAATTAAAACACATGGAATGTTTTATTCTTCATAAAAGACCTTGGTTGTTACTGGCAATTATGTAGTTTTTTCAAAAATAAGAACAATGTGGGGGTGGTATGGGGTTTCAAGCAGCGAGTGTCCCCTTCAAAGAATAGCAAGAAGCAGGACACCGTGAGACCTGACTGTTTTGGGTGTAGATGTGGCAGCTTCTTTTTATGAAATCTAAAAACAGTTTTATCCTGTAGACAAAAGGAGAAAAAAACTTTAGAGACACAGATATTAACAGGTAACTCTGTATTCATTAAATAACTATGCATAGAATTGTGACCCAGTAGCTTACAGATCAAAATTTGAGTCAGGCTACAAGCCTGCCTCCTTCAGGATCACCTCATAGGCTATTTTTCAAGTACGCTTGTGATGTTGGTGGAGAGGGCAGGTGTATCAAGAAGAAGGAACTAATTAAATACTTTGTTACTGCCATGTTTAGTGAAATTGAGATAAATTCTCGCCCGGAACATTTTTCTTTATTAACTTGACCTTAAACGACTTTTTCTCTGACTCTACCCAGGACATCTTAAAAGCCTATGCCATTTTCTCCCTACAAAATATGCCTAAAAGGATCCCAAAATAGTACAGACTATCAAGACAGAGATGTCTTCTGTTTGCTCTTTGGGTGGAAGGTTTTTAAGCACTACAAACTTTGCTAACAATCTGATGCCCAATGCCTTAGGTAAAGGCACTTAAGCGTAAAGAGGGTAACGCACTGTAAAGATGCCCAGAGATGACATATTAATCTGCTTGGGCTGCTTTAACAAAACACTACCGACTGGGTAGCTTAAAGAATAGATATTTATTTCTCATAATTCTGGAGGCTTAAAATCTAGCATCAAGGTGCTGGCAGATTCAGTTCCTGGTGAGGACCCTCTTCCTGGCTTGCAGGTGGCCACTTTCCTGCTGTGTCCTTACACAGTGGAGAGAGAGTGCGCAAGCTGTATCTCTTCTTATAAGGACACTAATCCCATCATGGGGGCCCCACCCTTATGACCTCATCTAAACTTAATTTCCTCCTAAAGGCCTGCCACCAAATAGCATTACTTGCGGGCTTCAACATATGAATTTGGGGAGTACATAAACATTCAGTACATAACAGGTGATCGCCCCCACATTTATCATTGGATTCTAAGATAATCATAGAGTCCACATCCCCAGCTAATGTAGGATGTGTGCACCTGTACACTGGGAGAGGGTTAACAACTCCTCTCTGAGAATCAGAGTTCAATAGTCCTGAGAGAAAACTTGGCAGGCAGGAAACTCTCACTCTTTCTCTCTCTCTTTCCTCTCAGGCCTCTTTTGGGATATAATCAACATACCATGCAATTAATCCATTTCAAGTGTGCAATTCAACAGAGGAGTCCCTTTGTAAGTGTTGCGGGAAGGCTATTCTTAAATGAAACAAAAATGTGATAAGAGAGAATGTTTGGGGATCTTTCTCACATAAAGAGAATTGATTAGTGACAATGACACCACCAGCTCAAAAACAGGAACACTGATGCTGTGAACTAGACACCTAGGTTATTTTGTGAGAAATGCTTCATAGATAATTCTGAATGAATGTTGGCTGTTGTTCTTTGTTGGTTTAAATATAGGTCTTGGCCACTTGTATGCTTATATTGTTTTGGATGTTTTCTTGTATTCAGTTCAATTCAAAATGGGGTTATTTGCGATTGAACAAAATGGGGGATAATTTCACTGTGGGTCTAACATTTGGCTAGGACACAGGTAAGATGAATGTTATGAGAAAGATAGAGTGGAGGCATTGGCTAGGTCCACACTAACTAAGTCTCTAACAGGAAAACTTCTGTGTTTAGTTTGGAGTTTTGTAATGTAGACTCTAATTCCATTGTCCGTCTTGTTTAGGCTGCTTTGGGGGGATGGTGACTGTCTTCTTCCCTGTACTCTGTGTGCTCTCACTACCTGCTGCCTCTGTACACAGACAGGCAGCTGTAATAATGAGGTGTAATAAATCAGGTGCTGAGCTCATGGCAGGAGTTACAAATTATTCAAGACTTTCACAGGGGAGCTTGGACTAAGACTATCCAGGTAATGCTGCAATCAATCACAGAGTAGAAAAACTGCCTCAGTCTGCCAAGCGAAATCAGAGAAGGCTGTCTCAGAACATTGCCAAGCGACCTTGTGGTGGGTGAAAGCAGCATGAAAATCATAAGGTGATAGGATACTCTTTGGGCTGCCTCTCCTAATGGAAATTTTGAGTGTATTACCTGGACTTTCCCTCTTTTCTAGCAGAAACAATTGTGATAAAATTACCTTGGAAGAACATTGGAAGTTTATTTTTGAGACTAGTCATCTCTTGTTCAATAGTAAGTGAATTTCACTGTGCTTGAAGTATTATAGTCAGTTTGAGTTATAAACAAACGCAAAACACATTGTCTTTAATTAGGAGATTGAAAAACGCCAGTATTTTCTTATTTCTATCCCTCTTGTCAAGGAAACAGAAACTGCACATGGTAATATAAAAATCAGAATTACTCATTTGTTCATGGTCACTTACCTTCAAGTGTCTGAAGGAGGAGGGGAAGTATTGACAGGTGGGTCTCCATGAAAAGTTACATGTTTAAATAAGTTGTTTCAACCTAATTATATAGGATTTGTACTTTTCACTGATGCCTTTAAAATTAATGTCAAATACAAAAAAGTGTTATGTTAATCAGAAGTCCTCAGATGCTGGCCCTAGTAGCAGGGAATAATTTTGGAACAAGGAACATGCTTATTATTATCCTTATTACCTACTTTAGTAATTCACATGGCAAGAGTGCTGTACTTAGCCTGTGTGGTAAAAATGTTAAGTTATCAATACAGGTGCTGTATAAACATGTTTATTGATAAAGCTAGTATGTTTAGAGTTTAGAGATTTCTATATGAAATTAGGAATATTTACACTGTGAATAGTGAGAAGTGAGAAGAAAGGATCTTTCAGTTGTGAAAATTAGATATTTGGAGTCCTAAATGTTAAGACATTGTTAAATTGATGACTACAACAAGTCTCCATTTCCTGTAGACACACCTCTTTGAAATACATGGCTTTACTGTCCATCTTTTTAAGAGGTAGAGTCTTTTATCCTGCTTATTTACCTAGAATGGCCTTGTGACTGGCTTTGACCAAAAGAATGTGGAGTGAGTAATATTTGTGACAATCTGATCTAGGACTCAAGGGGACTTTTGACTTCCTCTTACCCCATAGAATGTAGTGTGTCTGTGTGAGGAAGCTTGGTAGAGCCTCATAAAGGGTGAGACCACGTGGAGCTGAGATGGGATCTTCCAGCTGAGGTCCCTCTGGATGAATCAGTCCCCAGTTGAACAGCCACATGAATAATCTCAGATGAGACAAGCAAAAGAACTTTTCAAAAGTTCTTTTCAAAAGTTGAGCCTGGCCCAAATAGAATTGTGAGCAAATATAATCCTGTTTTAGCCCCTTCTGGGGTACTTTGTTATGCAGTGATAGATACCTAACACAGTTATTCTAAATGCCAGCATGCAGGGTTAAGTCTAGTAAAAGGACTAAGAATTCATGATCTTGCTCTTTGTTTCTCTTAAATGCTCCATTTAACTAGTTTTCTGTTTTTGATCAACTGTTGTAAGGTACTACATGGTTAGGAAAGCTCAGCATTATCAACTTACAATCAGCTGTTCTTAAGGCATTTTATGTATTAGGCAGTCCCACTCTATGACTCCCATTACCTCCCTGTGTTTAATAATACCTCTCCTTCCAGTCTGGCGTCCTCTCTTTGTAGACAAAAAGACTACAGGGTCTATCGTTTGTTGATCTTTCAGTCTCCGGTTCTCAGTAGAGTGCCTTCCACATGTACTGTTCAGTGGGCGATTATTGATTGATTGGGTACATCTTTGTTGTGCTTCTGCCAGAGTCTGTGGTCTTTGCTGGCAGGTAACTCATTCTCTGACTCCAGGATCCAGATAACTGCCTGGCCCATGGCAGATAATCAGTGCATTCTTGGGATTGATGGATGCCTTTTGCTTATTTCTCTAATCTCTGTCAAGGAAAAGTAGAGGAAAGTTATATACAAAAATAAATGATTTTACTTTTGTGAGAGCCAAAAAAGTACAGTGTGAATCCATCACCTTCAATGAATTCCTGGCTCAGACCACTGCATGTTAAATGGTAAAGTAACTGCAAGTACTCTAAGACTTCTGCAGTGAGAAGGGGAGCACCATTTCAGGAACAGATAATTGTAAGTTACCTTTTTTTTTTTTTTTAATTTATTTTTAATTTATTTATTTAATTTATTTATTCTTGGCTGCACTTGGTCTTCACCGCTGTGTGCAGGCTCTCTCCAGTTGCGGCGAGCGGGGGCCACTCTCCGTTGCGGTGCACGGGCTTCTCATTGCAGTGGCCTGTCCTGTTGCGGAGCATGGGCTCTAGGCGCGTGGGCCCCAGCAGTTGTGGCACTTGGGCTCAGCATTTGTGGCTCGTGGGCTCTAGAGCGCAGGCTCAGTAGTTGTGGCGCACGGGCGCAATTGTGCCGTGGCATGTGGGATCCTCCCGGACCAGGGCCTGAACCCATGTCCCCTGCACTGGCAGGCGGACTCCCAACCACTGTGCCACCAGGGAAGCCCTGTAAGTTACCTTTTAAAATCTCCAGTTGGTGCATATATTTAAAAGTGAAATATGTATTGCTAGTGGGCTCCATCTCACAAAAGTGAGAGCTTCCTGCTCTTCCTGTCAGTGCCTGACAGTTGATGTTTTTCTTAATACTCATCAGTATGCCTTCTGTCCCCTACTAGAATAGGTGACTTTAAGAAGAGGACCTCCACTGTAATGATGATGGACTGGAAGGGTTCTGAAGGAGATGTGAGAACAAGTTGCCTCACTTCCGTTCTGAAAGTGAGCAGAAGCACAGCCAAGTAGTCGGGAAGAGCCAGCAGGGCTCTTGGGTTGTAGGCATTGTCCCATTGTGTTCAGAAAATCCCCTCTGGCTTTGTTGGATATTCCCTGTTAGATTCTTTAAAGTAACAAAACAACCCTCTGTTTTGAGGAAGAGAGGAAAGTGACTGATGTGTGACATATGGACTGCCCACATACTCATTAAGGGTCATATAATGTATGCAGTCAAAACTTTGGAATTAATGAAAAGAATGTTGGTGGTAGAGATTTAGGAAGGATCTAGAAGCAGGTACTCTCTTCAGGGGGTTGCACGTTCTAGTGACCACCTAAAGAGCTAGAACTCATGCACGTGAATCATTAGCATCAGGCCAGTGAAAGAGGATTCTGGGAACAAGCCAGCTCTGAAGATGGAAAAGCATTCCTTTTACCAGATAAGTATGACCCTAGGCCTAAATGAAATACATTTAGATCTCACTTAGATTGTGACATCCAGATGTCTGAATTAGGAAAATTACAAGTTTGCTGGATGTTCCTATTTCAATATGGATTGAGGGGATAAACATCACATGCAAAGATTTTTGGAAAGTACAATTTGATGACCTCAGCATGCAAGGCATAGTCCAGAATTCCAAATCTCACAGATGTTTTCTTTTGGCTGACATTAAAAATAGTCCTTCCAAACTTTGTTTTGGTTTGTTCTCACCTTTTGGCTATTGTGAATAGTGTTGCTATTAATATTTATATAGAAGTTTTTACTTACACACCTGTTTGGAATACATACCTACGAGTAGAATTGCAGTAATTCTAAGTTTAATTTTTTTAGGAAATGTCAGACTGTTTTCCATACTGATTGTACCATTTTCTATTCCCACTAGCATTGGACAAGGGTTGTGATTTTTCCGCATCCTTGCCAACAGTTGATATATTCCACTGTTTTGATTATAGCCATCCTAGTGGGTGTAAAGTGGTATCTCATTATGGTTTTGATTTGCATTTCCCTAATGAATAATGATGTGGAGCATCTTTTCATGTGCTTGCTGGCCATTTGTATATCTTCTTTGGAACAGTATCTATTCAAGTGCTTTGCTTATATTATAACTGAATTGTTTGTCTTTTTGTCATTGAGCTGCACGTAGCTTGATATTTCCTGTTCTTGTCCTTTATATGAGTGAGGTGGTGCAGCATGTACTCTCTTGTCATGGGTTCCTTTTGCATAATATTGTGTTTTTGTATTCATCTGTATTATTACACATAGTGGTAGAGCATTTATGCTCGTTGCTGTGTTATTTTCCACTTTACATTTGTAATTTATTCTCCTTTATGTTTTTGATGGACATTTTATAGTTTCCAGTTTTTGGCTACTCCAAATCACACTGCAATAACAATTCTAACGGCTCATAGTGAGCATTTCTGTACATGCCTGTTGGTGCTGGCAGCTGTGGAAGGATTGACTGACAGCAGTTTATACCACAAAGCAATTAGTCTGAGTGATCTGGAGCCTTGGACACAGATGTTATCATGGGTTATTATTTCTAACGGAGTTGTTTCCTTAAAGGAGGACTCATGACACTTAGCAACCACCTCTCTCTCCAGTTGAAAGCATGTTGATGCGTAGGTGTCTGCACCTCCAGGTTATAGGGTTTCTTTTTTTCTTTTTCTTTTTTTTATTGAAGTATTCTTGATTTTCAATATTATATTATCAATAGTTTCAGGTGCACAACATAGTGATTCACTATTTTTATAGATTATACTCCATTTAAAGTTATTATTATAAAATATTGGCTATATTCCCTGTGCTGTACAATAGATACTTGTAGCTTACTTATTTTATACATAGCAGTTTGTGCCTCTTAATCCCCTACCCCATTTTACCCCTCTCTCCTTCTGTCTCCCTATTGGTAACCAGTAGTTTGTTCTCTATAACTGAGAGTCTATTTCTGTTTTGTTGTATTCATCTGTTTGCTTTATTTTTTAGATTCCATATACAAGTGAGAACATACAGTATTTGTCTTTCTCTGTCTGACTTATTTCACTAAGCACAATACCCTCCAGGTTCATCCATGTTGTTGCAAATGGCAAAATGTCCTTTTTTTAGTGGTTGAGTAATATTCCATTGTATATATATATACCACATATTCTTCATCCTTTCATCTGTTGATGGACACTTAGGTTGCTTCTATATCTTGGCTAATGTAAACAGTGCTGCTATGAACTTTGGGGTGCATGTATCTTTTTGAATTAGTGTTTTTCTTTTCTTTGGATATATACCCAGAAATGGAATAACCGAATCATATAGTAGCTCTATTTTTAGTTTTTTGACGACTCCATTCTGTTTTCCACAGTGGCTCACCAATTTACTCACCACCGTGTATTAAGATTCCCTTTTCTCCACATCCTCACCAACCTCACCAACCAGGTAATAGGGTTTCTCAAGGTCAGAAATAGCCTTATTTTTGTTAGTTCCTCTGTCACAAACAGGATTGTGCCTTCTGTAGATTTAATAGATGCAATGGAGGCGTATGGACTAGATACTTATGGAATATTAATAAAAATGAAAGATCCACATACAATAAACATCTTAAGACTTGCTAAGACATGGTGTTTTCTTTCTTTTCTGCTTGTCCCTAGAACTTTTGAGTCTGTAATTTCTTGGACTCCTGTATGGAATGCTCTTATATGCAGCTAATCAGCATCTTTAACTCCTGCTCCATGTGGATCCAGAGTGTAGACTTTCTGCAGCAGCCCTCTATGGACATCTTTACACTAGTACTAGACAGCTATTTCTTAGCACTTTAGCACTTTAAAAATACTTTAGATTAACAGTGATGAGAGTGGACATCCTTGTCTTGTTCCTGATCTTAGAGGAAATGCTTTCAGTTTTTCACCATTGAAGATGATGTTTGCTGTGGGTTTGTTATATATGGCCTTTATTATGTTGAGGTAGGTTCCCTCTATGCCCACTTTCTGGACAGTTTTTATCATAAATGGGTGTTGAATTTTGTCCAAAGCTTTTTCTGCATCTATTGAGATGATCATATGAGGTTTTTTTCCTTCAATTTGTTAATAAGGTGTATCACATGGATTGATTTACGTATATTGAAGAACCCATGTATCCCTGGGATAAATACCACTTGATTATGGTGTATGATTCTTTTAATGTGTTGTTGGATTCTCTCTGCTAGGATTTTGCTGAGGATTTTTGCGTCTATATTCATCAGTGACATTGGTCTGTGATTTTCTTTTTATGTGATATCTTTGTCTGGTTTTGGTATCAGGGTGATGGTGGCCTCATAGAATGAGCTTAGGAATGTTCCTTCCTCTGCAATTTTTTGGAAGAGTTTGAGAAGGATAAATGTTAGCTCTTTGCTAAATGTTTGATAGAATTCGCCTGTGAAGCCATCTGGTCCTGGACTTTTGTTTGTTGGAAGATTTTTAATCACAGTTTCAATTTCATTACATGTGATTGGTCTGTTTATATTATCTATTTCTTCCTGGTTCAGTCTTGGAATGTTATACCTTTCTAAGACTTTGTCTATTTCTTCCAGGTTGTCCATTTTATTGGCATACAGTTGCTTGTAGTAGTCTCTTATGATGCTTCGTATTTCTGTGGTGTCTGTTGTAACTTCTCCCTTTTCATTTCTAATTTTATTGATTTGCATCCTCTCCCTCTTTTTCTTGAGGAGTCTGGCTAAAGGTTTATCAATTTTGTTTATCTTCTCAAAGAACTAGCTTTTTAAAAAATTGATCTTTGCTATTGTTTTCTTTGTTTCTATTTCATTTATTTCTGCTCTGATCTTTATGATTTCTTTCCTTCTACTAACTTCCATGCTAGCACTGGAAGTCCTATCCACGGCAATCAGAGAAGAAAAAGAAGTTAAAGGAATCCAAGTCAGAAAAGAAGAAGTAAAACTGTCACTGTTTGCAGATGACATGATACTGTACATAGAAAATCCTAAAGATGCCACCAGAAAACTACTAGAACTAATCAATGAATTTGGTAAAGTTGCAGGATACAAAATTAATGCACAGAAATCTCTTGCATTCCTATACAGTAACAACAAAAGATCAGAAAGAGAGATTAAGGAAACACTCCCATTCACCATTGCAACAAAAAGAATAAAATACCTAGGAATAAACCTACCTAAGGAGGTAAAAGACCTGTACTCAGAAAACTATAAGACGCTGATGAAAGAAATCAAAGATGACACAAACAGATGGAGACATATACATGTTCTTGGATTGGAAGAATCAATATTGTGAAAATGACTATACTACCCAAAACAATCTACAGATTTAGTCCAATCCCTATCAAATTACCAATGGCATTTTTCACAGAACTAGAACAAAAAACCTTAAAATTTGCATGGAGACACAAAAGACCCTAAATAGAAGATGTGGTACATATGTACGATAGAATATTACTCAGCCATAAAAAGGAACAAAATTGGGTCATTTGTAGAGATGTGGATGGACCTAGAGACTGTCATACAGAGTGAAGTCAGAAAGAGAAAAACAAATATCATATAGTAACACATACATGTGGAATCTAGAAAAATGGTACAGATGAACCAATTTACAAGGCAGAAATAGAGACACAGATGTAGAGAACAAATGTATGGGTACCAAGGGGGGAAAGTGAGGAGGGGTAATGAATTGGGAGATTGGGATTGACCTATATACACTAATATGTATAAAATAGGTAACTAATGAGAACCTGCTGTATAGCACAGGGAACTCTACTCAATGCTGTGTGGTGACCTAAATGGGACGGAAATCCAAAAAAGAGGGGATATACTTATACGTATAGCTGATTCACTTTTCTGTACAGAAGAAACTAACACAACATTGTAAAGCAACTATACCCTAATAAAAAATACTCTACATTATTTTGTTAGTTATTTCGTAATGACTCTGAAGCAGATAAAATTCTTAAGCGATGAATTTGCCTTTATTTCCTTCAAAGTAAGAAAAAACATCAACATGACTCCTCTTTTCGTATTAGGTTGGAGGATAAAAAATACTTCTTGATTTATAGTTTGAAGGGACAGGGTGTATAATATATATGTCCTTATCATTATCTTTTTATCTTGTATGCCACTAATAAAGAGACCAAACAAGATTTCTTTAGAAGAAAAATATCCGAATGGGAAAATAACATATTTTTGCAAGAAAACTTTTCTTAAAACTCTCACTTGGCCATATGAGTTTGTTTTTTTCGGAAGTTCTATTCCTATGACTTTGAAAACATTTCTCTATTCATTATGAACATATGATACATATGAGATATTTATTCCATTTATGAACTATTCTCTGTCCTGGCTTAATTGTGGTATGTTATAGATAATTTAGTAGATTTATTTGTTAAATGTATGTGCCTCCTGTTCTCAGACACTGCTTAGCACAGTGAAAAAAATGGGGATTTTAGAATTGGACAGACCTAGATCTCTTTATTTGTGGAGTGTCCACTGACAACTTACTTAATCTCCCTGAGTCTTAGCTTCTGCATATTTAAAATAGGAATGATAACATTTGCCATGGAGGGTTGATATGAATTAAATTCCATTAGCAAAAACAGTACAAAGAGCCTACAACATACTAATCAAGGAAGAATTACCTTTCCTTGCAAAAGTGTTCCATGCACACAGGAAAGAAACATGGTACCTAAAAACAAGAAATGCTAAACCCTTAAGGATTTGAAGGAAGCGTTCACAAAGAGAAAGATGAAACATTGCCAGAAATCAAGGGCTGGCTCAGTCAGGATTAATGTGAACACGGGCATTGTTCTTTCTCTGACTGGGTGGTGGTGTGTGTGCAGGTAGGGTCAGTCTGGGCCGGACCTGCAGAGCTGTGTGCACGGTGGGGTTGGCTCTCCTCACTTCGCCCTCAGGAATGGATGCTCCTGGGAGTGGACAGTGGGAGGGGTTCTTAGAAGAAAGAAACCTAGAAGGGTTATATTTCTTTAGAGTGTTTTTAATTGATAAACCCTGCAATGTGCCTTTGGTGACTAGGTTCTCCCATTCTTGGAGGATGAGAGCAGGCAGGAGGAATAGCTGTCCCTCAGGAGACAGAAGGATCCTATTCTCCTTCCTTTTCATCTCACTTGTACAGAGAATCTGTCTTTCTCAGGGGTATACAGAGTAAGAAGACCTTCTAAAAACCAGTCAAGCCAGAGCGACTCCAAGTTTTGGAGAAGTGGCTGACAACTGTGGCAGTTGTAATCAGAGCCTCTCCTGGGAGCCCTGAGACCCACCACTGTCCTGTAACTTCCAATGCAGCTCCTCAGGCTCTTTTCCCAGGAACCAGAGTTCTTGCTCTGCTCACTGACTTGGTGGCCCTGCCTGTGTCATCATACTTTTTTTCCGGGTCCTTCTTCCTTGGTTTTATAAATATAATGCATCCTGAACAACATGTAAATAGTAAAATATGCATCATCAGAAGTTAATTCCAAGCTGTCTTCATTATTTATCCCTTATGTAGTTTGGGAAGGTATTTTAGACTTTTCAAGGTGCTGCTACCTGCTGCCTTGTCCTCTGATGATGAGTTAGGGCCATGGTTTCTGTTTATTACTGGGTCCATTGCATATTCTGAGCCACTGCTCTCCATGTGAGCTATAGCATTGGGAGGAGGTTTCAAGGTGTGTAGCATCTGCTGCAGTAGATGCTGGACAAATCTTGTCGAAGGGGCACAATATGTTTACCTAGTAACTCTCAGACACAGTGAGCCCCGCCTAGAGGTGAGTTCTTTTTCTTTTCTGAGGATGTCTCTGGGATCTCTTCTTTCCATTTTTTTTTTTTTTTCAAGATTTTTAAATTTTTTTATTTTTTTATTTTTTTATTTTTTTTAATGCTATTCTTGTCTGCTTACATTCTTTTTATGTATGTATGTATGTATGTATGCATGGCTGTGTTGGGTCCTCGTTTCCGTGCGAGGGCTCTCTCCAGCTGTGGCAAGCGGGGGCCACTCTTCACCGCGGTGCGCGGGCCTCTCACCATCGCGGCCTCTCGCTGCCGAGCACAGGCTCCAGATGCGCAGGCTCAGCAGCCGTGGCTCACGGGCCGAGCCGCTCCGCGGCATGTGGGATCCTCCCAGACCAGGGCTCGAACCCGCGTCCCCTGCACTGGCAGGCAGACTCTCAACCACTGCGCCACCAGGGAAGCCCCCTTTCCATTTTTACAAGTAATTCTGCTCTGAAATTGGGAAGGCAATTCAGTTATGTTTCTGGCCATATATTGGGTGTCTTGGGCATTGCTTCAGGCCCTGTGTCCTAACCACTTTACTAGAACGGACCTGGGTGTATTTCTCTAAAAAGTGGCACTTTGTTATGTGACAACCGGAAAAGGTTGGCATGTAAAATTCTTACTTTCTTAGCATAGAATTTCATGTGGTCTATCATGATCCATTTTTTAGTACCCTTACCTTACAGAAAGAAAAGAAAAGATAAGGCAATCAGTGCTGATGTTTCCATTTGCTTCAGTTAAGATTGATGTCAGGAGTAAATCACAGATCCCAGGTCTAAGATCCCTGGAAATCATTCCCTCTAAAGTCTCTGATGGTGAAATCATCACTTACTTTGCTCTCTTCCTGGTAGAACACTTTTGTATGTAATGGAAGTTAAACAGTATTGTTTATCCACTGGCTTCGTGCAGCAAATTGTGTGAAGGTGGTTATGTTATTATAATTGCTGTTTTTGTTTTATACGTTCAGTCATTATTTATTTAGTGCCTCCCATATGTCAGGCACAATTCTTGGCATCAGCTATATAATAATGAACAAAATGGCCCAGGATACCTGCCCTCAGGGAGTTCTGTGATTGGAGGTACTCCAGCTTCATGGAGAAATAAACACAATGCAGAGAGATTATGTAACTTGCACAATCACCACCATTAGCTGGTCAACAAGGTTGGGATTTAAATCTGAGACTTATCTTAAAGCTAAGATTCTATTGATTTGTCTTGAAAGCTGTAAACGATCCAAATAGTGGGCATAAAAAAACACATTCCATGGGGAAAAAGTAGTATAAATATTATTTTAAGTGTAAAAAAAAAGGGAAGAACAAATCCCCACTAAAACGTTTATGATTTATTCCTGACTTCAACCTTAACTGAAACCAGTGAAAACATTGGCACTGATTATGTTTTCTTTTCTTTTAGTAAGGTAAGAGTACCAGGAAAATGGAGGCAGACCTATTTTAGGGAATATGCCAGATAATAGAAGTGGTGGGGACAGGTAAGTGTATGTCAACCACTGAGTGTAATTCACTCATAGAAGAACATTACCCCTCACGGATGAACTGCGAAACCTCACAGGGGGACGGTGAAGCAGAAAGAGCCTGCAGAGGAATTCAAAATACAATCATACCTGCTTAATATGATAGAATTTCCTGAGGGCCAGAAAAAGAAAATCAGTGGGGAAAAAAGTTGTTTTTTCAGGCCCTTGGTAGAAACCAGAGAGTAATTCTCTGGACTTGGGGTATCAGTAGAGAAGTTGAAATAGATCACGAGTTACTTAGTAGGGACATAATGTTATGAATAGGCATATTCTCTGCCCTTCACAGCACTCTGTTTTTCTAGAATAGAGGTGCACTTGGATTAATGATAATTAGGCCATGGTTTTTCTTGTCTCAGTGGTTAATGTCCTGTCGCTTGGGAGGCTGCTTGATACAGTACTCCATTCCCATATCTGTGGGTCTGGAATAGCAGGGGATGGCTTTCTGAGGAGCAAAAAAGTTGTAACAATCAAAGGCTTATAATATTAAAAGGGATGAGATATTTTTTACATTGCCTGCTTTGGTCAGTAAAATGTTTCAGTATTAAGAGGGGAGGGGAATCCTGTTTTCAAAGTGAAAACATAATACATTTCAGTAGAAAAACAAAGGGATAAAAAGAAGATCGTACACTTTCCTTTGGCATTTGGCAAAAATCAGTGAATTGATTTTAATATTCTTAGAAGGTACCTGTTTTGCAGTTTGGCAGTTTCTTAAAAAGCCAAGCAGAAATCCATCATATAAAGCCATCATATAATCCAGCCATTCTGCGCCTAGATATTACCCACGACAAATAAATCATATATCCACACAAAGACTTGTGTATGGATGTCCATAGCAGGTTTATTTGTAACAGCCCAAACCAGTAAATATCCCATATATCCGTCAACAAGTGAATGGAGAAAGAGAGTATGATATATCCCTACAGTAGAATAATACATGACAATAAAAGGAAGTAAACTATTGGTACACACAACAGCATGATTAATCTCAATTATGCTGAGAGAAAGAAGCTAGAAAAAAATACTGTATGAGTCTATGTGTATGAAGTCCTAGAAAATGCAAATAAATCTGTCATTACAAAAAGTAGTTAAATGTTTGCCTGGGGATGGAAGGAATGAGGGGAGTAGGAAGGGGTTGCAGAAGGGCATGAGGAAACTTTTGGGGGTGATGGATGTGTTCACTATCTTAATTAGGCTGATGGCTTCATGGGCACACATATATCAAACCTATGAAACTGTACACTGTAAGTGCAGTTTATTTTATGTTACTTCGACTTCATTAAAGGTTTTAAAACATTTCTGTTTTGAAAATAAGTCTAAAACCAGGCTTAAGTTTCATAGTTGCAGTCCAAAAATCCAGTAAAGGAGGCAAAATTGTAATTTAAAAAATATCTCATTTTTCATCATAACATTTCATTTCTCCTTGACAGTAGAAAATAATCTAGTCAATTTCAGATTTCTCAGTTCATTGCAGAAATTTCTCAGTCAATGTAAGGTTTTGCTGTGGGAATCCAAGTTCTTTGTGTATCTGTTTTTATGCGAGGGGCTTACATGCATTATGGAATGGGGAGTTGGTAAGGGGTGGAAAGGAGCCCCTGACCCATGCCTTGCTGGCCTCTGCCATCGATGCCATTTCTATACATTGTTCCTTGGCATAAAGATGTCCAGGTCACCTTGGGCAGTGATACTGGTCAGTCTGAGCACTTGCTCAGTTCCCTCTGAGTCTTCTGGAATTGGCATACGCCTCAACTTTTTGTAATGCCAAGAATGTTGCATTTTGGAGCCTGCCTGCCCTATGCCCTTGCCAAATAGCAGTTACATGTCTCATATTTCATTTGAGGGATGAGCGTAAATGGAGAAGGAAATACGCACTGATTTGGAGCTCAGTTGTTCTCCCAAGATCCACAAGGCAGAGTACCTCGGGCCATTTTCTTTCTTTTTTTTCTTAATATGATTTGGTTAATTTATTGTTTTCTTTTCTTTATTTTTATTGAAATATAGTTGATTTACATTTTTGTGTTAGTTTCAGGTGTACAGTAAAGTTATTCAGTTATACATATATATAAATATATGTATTCTTTTTTATATTCTCTTCCATTATAGGTTATTACAAGATATTAAGTATAGTTCCCGATGCTATACAGTAGGCCCTTGTTGTTTAACTGTTTTATATATAGTACTGTGTATAAGTTAGTCCCAAACTCCTAATTTGTCCCTCTCCTCCCCTCCCCTTTGGTAACCATAAGTTTGTTTTCTATGTCTGTGAGTCTATTTCTGTTTTATAAATAAGTTCATTTGTATCATTTTTTGTAGATTCCACATATAAGTGATATCATACAATATTTGTCTTTGTCTGGCCTACTTCACTTAGTATGATAATCTCTAGATCCATCCATGTTGCCACAGATAGCGTTATTTCATTCTTTTTTATGGCTGAATAATATTCCATTGTCTGTGTGGGTGTGTGGGGGTGTGGGTGTGTGTGTATATATATATATATATATATATATATACACACACACCCACACCCCCACACACACATCACTTGGGGCCATTTTCTTGATTCTTGGGAACCTCTGTAAAATGCCGGTAACAGCTGCCTCACAGGGTAGAGGTTAGCAGTGAAGATGCTGGAGAAAATACTTGGACTTCAGAGGCGCTCAGCACATGGCTGTTACTTCTCTCCTTCTCACGTAATTATCTGTCAAAGGAACTGTAGCAAAGGTCATGCAGAATCGTGGTGTTAGGATAATCCTGATGTCTTTTTTTCTTAATAATCTGCATCTCATGGCTTTCCTACAGCAACAGTTCATGAAATACTTCAAGATTATTAGAAAAAGAAAAGCTGCTAGAAAAATGCAAGAACATTAATATACTAACAATGCTACTTTAGTTTTATTTTTCCCACACCTACAAGTCTTTTCTTCCTTCTCCTCTTCTCTTCTTCAATGCTTGGTTTGCTCTAGGTTCTGCATGACAATTAAATTATAGCCAAAATTATTATCCCAGTGAGGCTAGAGATGATTTCATTTGTACAGAGCACATTCAAAGAATAAAATAGCTCATAAATGTTCTTTGTGAAAATATTTATACTGAAACTATTAAAACATTGGAGGAGAAAACTATAATCTTGAAGAAATTATACTTCTGTTGGCTGGTGCTAAAGTCACTGTCCTTCTCCACATCACATAATTCAGCTTTCAGAAGTGCTCCACAAAGAAATGGCTGAATGAAGTGTAGAAGTGGTTAATTGTGGGAGATCAAAATTCAGTCTGCCTGTCCTGGCCCTCAGGCTCTGGGGGAGCTGCCTAAAGGCCCCCTACAAGGAACTGCTAGGAAGGCTGGCCATGCACATCCTGGAGAGGTGAAGGATTCGTCTTCACTTGAGCATGTTTTAGGGAGTGACTCTAATCCTGAAACCTCATGGAAACTGCTTCACAATCTATATTTTTTGTTTAATGAATTGATGCCGTATTGACATTTTATCTATAAGACAATGAGAGTCATTTTAGAATAAATTCTTTCACTTCAGGAGATTTCCCACTCCAAAAGGGCTTCTGCTTAATGAGAAACAGAGGAACAAGGTATGTAATAGCTAATATGCTTCATGTAACCACCACTGAACCTGTTAGGTCAGGAAGAGGACTACTTTAAGAATCAGTAGAAGCAAATGTCCATCAACAAAGAAATGGATAAAGAAGATTTGGTGTATATATATATATATATATATATATATATATATACACACACACACACACACACACACACACACACAATGGAATATTACTCAGCCATAAAAAAGAATAATGCCATTTGCAGCAACATGGATGGACCTAGAGATTGTTATACTGAGTGAAGTAAGTCAGAGGAAGACAAGTATCATATGATATCATATGTGGAATTTAAAAAAATGGTACAAATGAACCTATTTACAAAACAGAAATAGAGTCACAGATGTAGAAAACAAACTTATTGTTACCAGGGGGGAAAAAGGGGGGGGAGGGATAAATTGAGAGACTGGGATTGACATATACACACTACTATATATAAAATAGATAACTAATAAGAACTTACTGTATTGCACAGAGAATTCTACTCAATAGTCTGTAATGGCCTATATGGGAAAAGAATCTAAGAAAGAGTGGATATATGTATATATATAACTTATTTCCTTTGCTGTACACCTGAAACTAACACAACATTGTAACTCAACTAGACTCCAATAAAAATTTAAAAAAAAAGAATAGGTAGAATATTCCATGCAAGGGCCAGGCCGAGCCTCTTCCTTTTTAGTCCACATGCAGGATTTACTTTAAGCATCCCACCTGTGTGTGATCAGCATTCTACTGCCCTTTTAAAAAATAATGGCAGGTGTAAATCCCCTCGTGTTTTTTCAGATGCAGACACTGACTTAAGGAGATTGTTGCTCTCTCCATTCCCTGGTGCTTCTACCTTAACTGCATACATACAATGCAGGGATAATGTTTTTGGATTACCTTAAGTTCCACAAAGGCAAGGGTGTGGAGAAAAGAAAAGCCTTGTACACTGTTGGTGGGAATGTAATTTGGTACAGCCATAATGGGAAACAGTATGGAGGTTCCTCGAAAATTTAAAAATAAAACTACCATATGATCCAGCAAAAAAGTGAAGGAAATAGGACTGTCACTGGGAAGCTGAATCAGGATAATTTAGCAGTGATTGGAAATGCTAATATTTTCCAATATTAGCATGTTTAATGTTTTGAGCTATTTCTTTTATGCCCCAAATGTGTATTGTTATTGTTGTAAAACATTTAATCCAGTCCTTAAAAAACTTATTCAATGAACACTTCTTTCTGACCACTCACTACCAATCCTGAGCTGTCAGAGGAAGGGGTGCTCAACAGCCTTAAGGCCTCTCTGAAAAGACGTGATCCTGTTTCTCCCTGGATGATGGCACGTAGACATAGGAGACCTGTGACTCCCACAAAGCAGACAGCTGGGTAACATATGTGTCTGTGCTTATGCACGGTCCTTAATGGACACAGCCAGACACTAACAAAGGATTAAGGCGTTGATTCTATTTTTTCCAGTATGTACAAAGTTTATAGAAATTATGTTTAAAAAACAACTTGAACTATGAATCATCCCTCCTACATCTTTTTTTTACTTCCTACTAGAATTTGGGCAGTTACTGAATTCCATGTTTATTCAGAGTTTTTAATAAAACAGATTTGCACTGAGGACTGCCGAAAATACAAAAAGGTTACATAAAGCAGAGCGTATCCACTACTTTGTTGTACATGAAAGCAATGGAACAAAACATCAGCTAAGGAGGCAGCTGTGGGATCCATGAGTCATTTGGGTGAAAGATGGTAGTACCCGAGCCAGGAACATTGGAGTAGAAGTAGAGGGGGAGGGTGAAACAGGTGTCGACTTTTCCTCCTCTGCACTCCCAGTATTTATGCCTCCCTTCCACCTTTCCCTACACCACACGCCTGCTGCTCCTGGTCTGTCTTAATTCAATGTCCAAAAATAAGGCCCCAAAGTTAAGCTTTTCATCTGTACTTAGTCCTGGATTTAGAGTAGACTGTTATTTCAACTTAAGCTGATAATCAATTCTTTGTCAATTTCCATAACATAACATATTTTTAAATGGTTTTGAGTCTATCATCTATTTAAAATTCCAGAGAGGAAAGAGTTTTGATTTTTCAAATTATTATAGAGGATTGCACTGCTTTAAAGTTAGATTTGTTTTCCCAATTTATTAGCCACGCTGCACTGGTAGAATTTAAGAATCTTTAAGTGAAAAATAAGATTAGTTGTATCTTTTAACTATTCAGCCTTCTGCTGTGAGCTCTGTGGATAAATGTAAAATGACCCAAGACAGTGCACATGTGTCCAGGCCCGAGGAAGTTTCTCTCAAGGAATCTAATATTGTGCATTTCCTGGCAGTGTTTCAGTTCTTATGGTGGAGCAAGCCTAGAACACAAATGACTAGGAATTGCTGCATATTAGAGAAATAAGCTTTTTCTTCTGATCACTGCTTGCCCGGTGGTCCATCCTCGTGCTCCTCTGCATCTCCTCTCCATGCTGCCCCTGTTTCTTCCACTGAGTGGTTGAGAATCACAGCAAGTCAGTGATGGTCTTTGTGTAAGTCAAGATGGGGCTGTGAGGCAGCTCATTTCCTTATACAGAGCCTTCTCCCTCAAAAGGAAACTGGATGAAGTAGTCAAAATAGTTTCCCATGGTTTCTTGAGCTTGCTTCTAGCTGCAGTGTCTGCTCATTTCCAAGCATGATTTAATACACAGTAGTTTGTTTTAATATCATTACAATGAAGACAGAGAATTCTTTCTTTCTCTCTACACCTGGAATGACATTAACTAGAGTGGAATGCTAGAGTTTATTAAGCCATTTTTATTTCTACTAATAGCTCAGCAATGGCAATCAGCCTGTAAAATGCTGGTTACTTTCAGCATTAAACTTCTGCTGCTTTCAAGTCAGGGATGAAACGTCGTGGGGGGAGAAGAGAGAACTGGGGCAGAGACAGAATAAGAAAAGATGATAGGATGAAATGGAACAGCTCTACAAATGAGAATATTTGAGCTTTGTATTATAGGGTACATTTGTACTCACGGCTCATAATAATCACAATATTTTCAAGGACATTTCTTTTGCTAAAGGTTCTGTTGTCCAAATGAGCATTTACATATTTTACTTGGTTTTAATGCAGCATTTATCGGGATGTTTCCATATTTTCAAAACCCCAATCTTAAAAATTATTTTTTGGACATCTATACACACACCCTGTAGTGTGTGTGTATGTGTGGTAGGGTATGTGTGTGTAGTATGTGTATGCATGCATGGGTGTATGTGTGTGTAAGTAGGTGTGCATATGTATAAATATGTTCTTGTGTATAAGTAGGTGTTTATGCGTGTAAGTGGAAATGTATGTGTGTATATATCTATGTGTACGTTTCTGTTTGTTTTTGTGTTTACATGTGTATATACATGTGTACATATGTATTTGTGTGTAAGTGGGTGTGTATGTGTGTGGATGTGTGTGTGTGTAATTCTTTTGTGGCATATACATTCAAATGTCACAAATGTGACGCATGTGACAGCGACCACAGGATCAAAGTTTTCATGTTTGTTATATTTTCTGAACACTATAACCTCAACTTTCTGCACCATGTTGCTTGGAAGACATAAAGTGACAAAACGAATGATCTAGTTTGTACATTTGACTAATCCATTTGTTGACAGCTCCTGTTAACGTGGGTGTCATTTTTTTCTTGTTCTTATATCAGTCAAGTGGCTTCAGAAAGGTAATTTTTTATTCTAAAAACATAGTAACTTGAACAGTATTACAGTTATCAGGTTTGGAAAATATATATCTTCATACCTATGATCACTATTAGTATGCTGAATTCATGTTTTCTTTTACTTCTTTTTGTTGTTATTGTTGGAGGCTTTATGTTAAGTGACACAATCCCTGGAGATAAAAGAGTTTTTACTCCATAGCTGCTGAAGTCAGAACCAAGAAAAAATGTCCTGGACATAGGTTTTGAGCTATGAGAATGTCTTCAGTCTTGTGATGTCTGCTGAAAAGCATTAAATGAATGAATTAGGTTTTTAATCTCACAACTGGCTATTTGGAATGGATGAAACATTCTAACTCACATTTTTATAAACCCAGAAATAATTAGTTGCATCTTCATTTTTTCCATTATTAACTGCATTCTAAAATAAATGCTCTGGAATGGAAAAAACGTGAAATGAGGGACAGCACAGAGTTTTGTGAGCCCTATATATGACGGGGTATGGAGGGTGGGAAGATCTTCTTTCAGATCCAGATTCAAAATGTCCCTTGATAGAAGGTTTCCAGATTATAAGAAAAATTTACCAAATGCCACTGGGTTTATTAATTTTATAGTCTTTCTAAGGACTAGTTTTAGCAATGTTAAAACTATGTATGTTTCTTCTTCATTGATTTCTGCTCTCATCTTTATTTTTTCCTTCTTTCTTTTGCTTTAGCTGTTCTTTTTCTTGCTTACACAGATGGATGCTTAGATTATTGTTTTTAAGAAATTCTTTTCAGATATGCACATTTAAAGCTATTATAAATGTCCCTCTAAGCCATCCCACAAGTCTTTTCTTAAAAAATTATTTATTTATTTATGGCTGTGTTGGGTCTTCGTTTCTGTGCGAGGGCTTTCTCTAGTTGCGGCAAGCGGGGGCCACTCTTCATCGCGGTGCGCGGGCTTCTCACTATCGCGGCCTCTCTTGTTGCGGAGCACAGGCTCCAGACGCGCAGGCTCAGTAGCTGTGGCTCATGGGCCTAGTTGCTCCGTGGCATGTGGGATCTTCCCAGACCAGGGCTCGAACCCGTGTCCCCTGCATTGGAAGGCAGATCCTCAACCACTGCGCCACCAGGGAAGCCCCATCCCACAAGTCTTGATTTTCCATTATTTCATTAGCATTCAGCTCATAATATTTAAAAATATCTCTTGCATTTTATTCTTTGACCATTGGATTATTTAGATTGCTGTTTCACAATTTTCTAACATAAAAATGTTTTTAGTTCCCACTTTGATTATTATTTATTGATTATTATTGATTATTAACTTAATTCCACTGTGGTCATAGAAAGTACTCCATGATTTCATTCCTTTGAAATTGTGGAGGCTTGATTTATGGAACAGCATTTGGCAATTTTCACATATGTTCTATGTACATATATAAAAAGAATATGTATTCTGAAGAATTGGACACAGTTTTCTTCCTAGATGTGTCCATTAGATTCAAATTCTGTCTGATCTATTCATTTAACCTATCCACTAAGCTCCTAATTTCAATTATTACATTTGTACGTCCTAAAATTCCTACTTAATTATTTTATGTAGGTTTAGTTCTTGGCTAAATTTCTTAACCATTTCTTCACCAGACCTGCTTCAGTTATTTTAATTTTATTCTTTGAATGTCAATTGAGTTTTTCGTTCTATTGACTATAAATTTTATTTTGAATTTACTTGTTCTTTTTAATTTGATTTTATTTCTTTGTGATTATCTCTAGACCTTCATTTCTTATTCTGACATATTTAGTCCATTGTCTCATTCATGTTTACATTTTCACAAATTCTTATTGTTTCAGTTTTCTTGTGGCAGAATTTTATTTTATTTATTTTTTATAACTATTTGTTCAGATTCTTTTATTTTTTAATTTTTTTAACATCTTTATTGGAGTATAATTGCTTTACAATGGTGTGTTAGTTTCTGCTTTATAACAAAGTGAATCAGCTATACATATACATATATCCCCATATCTCCTCCCTCTTGTGTCTTCCTCCCACCCTCCCTATCCCACCCCTCTAGGTGGTCACAAAGCATCGAGCTGATCTCCCTGTGCTATGCAGCTGCTTCCCACTAGCTATCTATTTTACATTTGGTAGTATATATAAGTCCATGCCACTCTCTCACTTTGTCCCAGCTTACCCTTCCGCCTCCCTGTGTCCTCAAGTCCATTCTCTACGTCTGCGTCTTTATTCCTGTCCTGCCGCTAGGTTCTTCGGAATTTTTTTTTTTTTTTTTTAGATTCCATATATATGTGTTAGCATATGGTATTTGTTTTTCTCTTTCTGACTTACTTCACTGTGTATGACAGACTCTAGGTCCATCCACCTCACTACAAATAACTCCATTTCTTTTTTTGGCTGAGTAATATTCCGTTGTATATATGTGCCACATCTTCTTTATCCATTCATCTGTCGATAGACACTTAGGTTGCTTCCATGTCCTGGCTATTGTAAATAGAGCTGCAATGAACATTGTGGTACATGACTCTTTTTGACTTATGGTTCTCTCAGTGTATATGCCAGTAGTGGGATTGCTGGATCATATGGTAGTTCTATTTTTAGTTTTCTAAGGAACCTCCATACTGTTCTCCATAGCGGCTGTATCAATTTACATTCCCACCAACAGTGCAAGAGGGTTCCCTTTTCTCCACACCCTTTCCAGCATTTCTTGTTTGTAGATTTTTTGATGATGGCCATTCTGACTGCTGTGAGGTGATACCTCATTGTAGTTTTGATTTGCATTTCTCTAATGATTAGCGATGTTGAGCATTCTTTCATGTGTTTGTTGGCAATCTGTACATCTTCTTTGGAGAAATGTCTATTTAGGTCTTCTGCCCATTTTTGGATTGGGTTGTTTGGTTTTTTGATATTGAGCTGCATGAACTGCTTGTATATTTTGGAGATTAATCCTTTGTCAGTTGCTTCGTTTGCAAATATTTTCTCCCATTCTGAGCGTTGTCTTTTTGTCTTGTTTATGGTTTCCGTTGCTGTGCAAAAGCTTTGAAGTTCCTTTGGGTCCCATTTGCTTATTTTGGTTTTTATTTCCATTTCTCTAGGAGGTGGATCAAAAAGGATCTTGCTGTGATTTATGTCATAGAGTGTTCCGCCTGTGTTTTCCTCTAAGAGTTTTATAGTGTCTGGCCTTACATTTAGGTCTTTAATCCATTTTGAGTTTATTTTTGTATATGGTGTTAGGGAGTGTTCTAATTTATTCTTTTACATGTAGCTGTCCAGTTTTCCCAGCTCCACTTACTGAAGAGGCTGTCTTTTCTCTATTGTATATTCTTGCCTCCTTTATCAAAAATAAGGTGGCCATATGTGAGTGGGTTTATCTTTGGGCTTTCTATCCTGTTCCATTGATCTATATTTCTGTTTTTGTGCCAGTACCATACGTTCTTGATTACTGTAGCTTTGTAGTATAGTCTGAAGTCTGGGAGCCTGATTGGAGCCTGATTCCTCCAGCTCCGTTTTTCATTCTCAAGATTGCTTTGGCTATTCAGGGTCTTTTGTGTTTCCATACAAATTGTGAAATTTTTTGTTCTAGTTCTGTGAAAAATGCTATTGGTAGTTTGATAGGGATTACATTGAATCTCTAGATTGCTTTGGGTAATATAGTCATTTTCACAATGTTGATTCTCTCAATCCAAGAACATGGTATATCTCTCCATCTGTTTGTATCATCTTTAATTTTCTGTCATCAGTGTCTTATAGTTTTCTGCATACAGGTCTTTTGTCTCCTTAGGTAGGTTTATTCCTAGGTATTTTATTCTTTTTGTTGCAGCGGTAAACGGGAGTGTTTCCTTAATTTCTCTTTCAGATTTTTCATCATTAGTGTATAGGAATGCAAGAGATTTCTGTGCATTAATTTTCTATCCTGCTACTTTACCAAATTCATTGATTAGCTCTAGTAGTTTTTGGTAGCATCTTTAGGATCCTCTATGTATAGTATCATGACATCTGCCAACAGTGACAGCTTTACTTCTTCTTTTCCTATTTGGATACCTTTTATTACTTTTTCTTCTCTGATTGCTGTCGCTAAAATTTCCAAAACTATGTTGAATAATAGTGGTGAGAGTGGACAACCTTGTCTTGTTCCTGATCTTGGGGAAATGGTTTCAGTTTTTCACCATTGAGAATGCGGTTGGCTGTGGGTTTGTTATATATGGCCTTTATTATGTTGTGGTAAGTTCCCTCTATGCCTACTTTCTGGAGGGTTTTTATCATAAATGGGTGTTGAATTTTGTTGAAAGCTTTTTCTGCATCTATTGAGATGATCATATGTTTTTTCTCCTTCAATTTGTTAATATGGTTTATCACATTGATTGATTTGCATATATTGAAGAATCCTTGCATTCCCGGGATAAACTCCACTTGATCATGGTGTATGATCCTTTTAATGTGCTGTTGGATTCTGTTTGCTAGTTATTTTGTTGAGGATTTTTGCATCTATTTTCATCAGTAATATTGGCCTGTAGTTTTCTTTCTTTGTGACATCTTCGTCTGGTTTTATATCAGGGTGATTGTGGCCTCATAGAATGAGTTTGGGAGTGTTCCTGCCTCTGCTATATTTTGGAAGAGTTTGAGAAGGATAGGGTTTAGCTCTACTCTAAATGTTTGATATAATTCGCCTGTGAAGCCATCTGGTCCTGGGCGTTTGTTTGTTGGAAGATTTTTAATCACAGTCTCAATTTCAGTGCTTGTGATTGGTATGTTTATATTTTCTATTTCTTCCTGGTTCAGTCTCGGAAAGTTGTGCTTTTCTAAGAATTTGTCCATTTCTTCCTGGTTGTCCATTTTACTGCCGTATAGTTGCTTGTAGTAATCTCTCATGATCCTTTGTATTTCTGTAGTCTCAGTTGTTACTTCTCCTTTTTCATTTCTAATTCTATTGATTTGAGTCTTCTCCCTTTTTTTCTTGATGAGTCTGGCTAATGGTTTATCAATTTGTTTGTCTTCTCAAAGAAACAGCTTTTACTTTTATTGATCTTTGCTCTGTTTCCTTCATTTCTTTTTCTTTTATTTCTGATCTGATGTTTACGATTTCTTTCCTTCTGCTAACTTTGGGTTTTTTTGTTCTTTCTCTAATTGCTTTAGGTGTAAGGTTAGGTTGTTTATTTGAGGTGTTTCTTGTTTCTTGAGGTAGGATTGTATTGCTATAAACTTCCCTCTTAGAACTGCTTTTGCTGCATCCCATACGTTTGGGTCATCGTGTTTTCATTGTCATTTGTTTCTAGGTATTTTTTGATTTCTTCAGTGATCTCTTGGTTATTTAGTAGTGTATTGTTCAGCCTCCATGTGTTTGTATTTTTTGCAGATCTTTTCTTGTAATTGATATCTAGTCTCATAGCACTGTGGTCGGAAAAGATACTTGATGATTTCAATTTTCTTAAATTTACCAAGCCTTACTTTGTGACCCAAGATATGATCTATCCTGGAGAATGTTCCATGAGCACTTGAGAAGAAGGTGCATTGTGTTGTTTTTGATGAAATGTCCTATAAATATCAATTAAGTCCATCTTGTTTAATGTATCATTTAAAGCTTGTGTTTCCGTATTTATTTTCATTTTGGATGATCTGTCCATTGGTGAAAGTGGGGTGTTAAAGTCCCCTACTATGATTGTGCTACTGTTGATTTTCCCTTTTATGGCTGTTAGCATTTGCCTTATGTATTGTGGTGCTCCTATGTTGGGTGCATAAATATTTACAATTGTTATATCTTCTTCTTGGGTTGATCCCTTGATCATTACGTAGTGTTCTTCTTTGTCTCTTGTAATCATCTTTATTTTAAAGTCTATTTTGTCTGATATGAGACTTGCTACTCCAGCTTTCTTTTGATTTCCATTTGTATGGAATATCTTTTTCCATCCCCCCACTTTCAGTCCATATGTGTCCCTAGGTCTGAAGTGGATCGCTTCAGACAGCATACAAACAGGTCTTGTGTTTGTATCCATTCAGCCAGTCTATGTCTTTTGGTTAGAGCATTTAATCCATTTACATTTAAGGTAGTTATCGATATGTATGTTCTTATTACCATTTTCTTAATTCTTTTGGGTTTGTTATTGTAGTTCTTTTCCTTCTCTTGTGTTTCCTGCCTAGAGAAGTCCCTTTAGCATTTGTTGTAAAGCTGGTATGGTGGTGCTGACTTCTCTTAGCTTTTGCTTGTCTGTAAAGGTTTTAATTTCTCTGTCGAATCTGAATGAGATCCTTGCTGTGTAGAGTAATCTTGGTTGTAGGTTTTTCCCTTTTATCACTTTAAATATCTCCTGCCACTGCCTTCTTGCTTGCAGAGTTTCTGCTGAAAGAGCAGCTGTTAACCTTATGGGGATTCCCTTGTATGTTATTTTTTGTTTTTCTCTTGCTGCTTTTAATATTTTTTCTTTGTATTTAATTTTTGATAGTTTGATTAATATGTGTCTTGGCCTGTTTCTCCTTGTATTTATCCTGTATGGGACTCTCTGCACTTCCTGGACTTGATTAACTATTTCCTTTCCCATATTAGGGAAGTTTTCAACTATAATCTCTTCAAATATTTTCTCAGCCCCTTTCTTTTTCTCTTCTTCTTCTGGGACCCTTATAATTCGAATGTTGGTGCGTTTAATGTTGTCCCAGAGGTCTCTAAGAGTGTCCTCAATTCTTTCCATTCTTTTTATGTTATTCTTCTCTGTGGTAGTTATTTCTGCTATTTCATCTTCCAGGTCACTTATCTGTTCTTCTGCCATTGATTCCTTCTAGGGAATTTTTCATTTCATTTATTGTGTTGTTCATCATTGTTTGTTTGCTCTTTAGTTCTTTTAGGTCCTTGTTAAACATTTCCTGTATTTTCTCCATTCTGTTTCCCAGAGTTTGGATCATCTTTACTATCATTACTCTGAATTATTTTTCAGGTAGACTGCCTATTTCCTCTTCATTTGTTTGGTCGGGTGGGTTTTTACTTTGCTTCTTCAACTTCTATGTGTTTCTCTGTCTTCTCATTTTGCTTAACTTACTGTGTTTGGGCTCTCCTTTTTGCAGGCTGCAGGTTCGTAGTTCCCCTTGTTGTTGGTGTCTGCCCCCGTTGGCTAAGGTTGGTTCAGTGGGTTGTGTAGGATTCCTGGTGGAGGGGACTAGTGCCTGTGTTCTGGTGGATGAGGCTGGATCTTGTCTTTCTGGTGGGCAGGACCACGTCCAATGGTGTGTTTTGGCATGTCTATGTCCTTATTATGATTTTAGGCAGCCTCTCTGCTAATGGGTGGGGTTGTGTTCCTGTCTTGCTAGTTGTTTGGCATAGGGTATCAAGCCCTGTAGCTTGCTGGTCATTGAGTGGAGCTGGGTCTTAGCGTTGAGACGGAGATCTCTGGGAGACCTTTCGCTGTTTGATGTTATGTGGAGCTGGGAGGTCTTTGGTGGACCAATGTCCTGAACTCGGCTCTCCCACCCCAGAGGCACTACCCTGACAGCCGGTTGGAGCACCAAGACCCTGTCAGCCACATGGCTGCTGAGCCCCTTTGAGCTGCTGCCTGCTCGCTGCCTCTGGAGGTGTGGGGACATCCCCCTGGATCCTGGTCCTTGTTTAGCAGCTTTGCTTCATGAGCTTTCAGACTCTGAGCATTTTTTTTCCCCAAACTGTGTCCCAAAACCACCTGGATTTGGCCTAGGTCCGACTCAGAAACCCCAGAATTTTAATTCTCCTTCCTTCATAGAATCCTTGTGCTGTTTGCATTGTTTTTTTTTTTTTATTTCAAATTCTTCTTCAGTGCTTTTGATTTGTCTTTATAGAATCTTCTATGATTTATGTCAGTTCTGGGATTTAACTTGACCCTATTAAGTCTAATAAGTTAGTTTTATTCCAGTAATGCAAAGCTAGTTTCGTATTTAAAAATCAGTCAGTATAATCTACTATGGAAACAGTACAAAGAAGAAAGACAGTATGATCCTATCAATTATGCAGAACAATCATTGGAGAATAATCAATACCCAGTCTCTTAGAAAACTAACATCCTCAACCTGATAAAGAACATCTATAAAAATCTCTACAGATAGCATCATACTTAATGACTGATTATTTTCCCTGTAAGATCAGGAATAAGTCTCACTACTGTTTAGGGGGACTTCACAGTGAGGCTATGAATTAAACTATTATGTGATTCAGCACACAATTAAATTTTGTGTTTAATTTTCAGCAGTATCAGTCTTGTGGCCACAAGAAATAGGAGATGTTTCTTTAGGGATGACGTGGAAGCCATCTGGTTCTCAGACCATCTGAGCTGAGAATTAAAACACCTGAGCTTGTTCTTTTTAATATATAAATAATTATACTCGAATTAATTCATCCCACACCACAGTCATCATCACTGCTGTAATGGTCAAGGGCAACAGTCACTTGGGCTCCCAAAGCACATGTTTCAGTTGGTGCATCATCACAATTAACCATGGGTAGTTAGTGTGGATTAATTAAATTTTATGTCATTGCATGCCATGGATTACTAGCATCTCATCTTCCATTAGGCAGGAGCTCAGCACCATGCCAAGCCCGAAAGCATGAGCAAACTAACTCCCAAACCCATCTTTATGGTTTATCTTCTAACACCACTCTCACTATCAAGTTGGACCCAATCAGGAGACAGAAACTACACAGGTGTAAACAGGGGAAATATAAGGAATTATTATACTATGATAGGAAAATAACTCTAGAAATGGAAGGAGAACTCTAAAGGGTACCTTAGGGCTTACGAAGAGGACCCAAGGCAGGCCAAACTTGGAAGGGGAATTTGGACTTTGTTGAATAAGTTGTGGTTACAGACCACCACTGGAGAGAAGTTTACTGAATTGCCCAAGCTAGAGCTGGTCCATAGTCACTGAAAAAGCAAGAATAACACTCTGGGTGGGACACACATGAGCAGAAGCTTGTAGGCAGGCATGCAGAGGGAGTTGGGGCACTACCGTAGACACTTTTGGAACTTGGAGTTGGATTGGCCTTGGTCTGCAGAAACCAAGCATACTTACATGTATGGCCCAGGCCAGGGTGGTTCTGGTCCACTGTGTGGAATGAAGATCAAGCTTACACCAGCTTGGTGTGGCTTACCTAGTCGAGAAGTGGGTGCTAGGGAGCCATGACCTGGGCTGGGGCAGTCCTTTGCTTGCTGGGGCTCCCTGCTCTTCTGCTGTTGCCTGAATCAAGAGTTGGAGAAAAAGTGCTGTGTAAGCCACACCCTGAGGCATGGAGCACTGGAGAAAACTGTATAGTCAGTAGTAAAGAAAAAATCATACTCTCCAAGAGGCTGGTGAATGAGCATAAGGACCCATGAAGGAAAACTTCTTATTCCTGCAGTGTCTCTCCAGAGCCCTCTCCTGACAAAACTTAACATCAAGCCAGCTGGCAAGGGGAACATTTAAAATGTCCAACTACCTTGTCTCGGATTAGGCAATTAAATAAGAATTTATAGTAGAGAATCATTAAATTGATAACTGGCACACCACACCTTTTTTACCTTTTACCATTTCTCTCTCTGTCTCTCTCTCTCTTTCTCACACACACACACACACACCCCTCATATATGTATTTATGTAAGTATTTGTAGTGTCTAAATGAAAAATTAAAATATATAATTTTCAGTAAAATATGCTCAGCCATAAGTATGTTAAAGACATCATGCAGTGGTCAGATGCATTCATCTATACGGGGAATAACTATGAATGTGGTGTTGAGTGCAGAATGATGCAGGGGTCTTGGCTTAAATATCTCAGGGTCACCGGTGAAGTAATTTTTCCAAAATGCAAACAACCGTTGATAAATTTCAAACAAATAAAGAATTATCATTTGATATAAGTGGCAGTTGCATTCCTGGAAATTTCTACATACATTATACACATGTAAAAATCATCTATAAATACACAAAACAGAGTTGGTACTAGATTCTTGCTGTAGTGTAAGGGCCTGACATTAAGCTTTTGATTGCCGAGGCATCCATTTCAAAAGACATCCTTCTTGAATAAACATATTGCCAGCTATATGACACAGCTACCAGCAAAACAACCAGATAAGGAATTAGGCTGCCCTCACTCATGAATTTCCCCTTTCAGATAGCCCTGCATAACCTAGATAACTGACCACTTGAGTGATCCCATCTCTTCCTCCCTGTGCCCTAATTCCCACTCTTATGCTTTAAATTAGCTAATAAGGAGTGAAGCTGCAAAATTCTAGATATCCCACCCTCTGACCCTAATAAATGCAGAGCCCCAGGTCCCCACTCTCTCCTTCTCAACCCACTACCTTGCTGTGTGGCCCTCAGGCATGCTGTGTATCCTTCAGGACCTGTGAGTAATAAATATTATTTCTCAAAGTTCCCTGATGGTTTTTGCTAAGATGTGTCCTGCAATCATAACAAGAACTACAAGGGCCAGTCTAGCCACAGCAGTGGCCTGAGTGGGGGAACTGTCTTTGGGGCTTGTTATGAGCAGTATGGACCCAGGTGAGTGCCTCAGGTATTTCTAGACAAGAGGATCATTATCAAAAGGCTGGGACAGTCACAACATATGTAAACACAGTGTTTTCACCCATATGAATGTATATTTGGACAATCAGAAGTTGACTGTGATAATTCCATGTGTGACAGGATGTGCAGTATCCCTGACCCTTTCCCACTCAGTGCCTATCACTGGGCCAAACACACATAATTTCATTACTTTTCCAAATGACCCATGGGGTTCAGTCCTCCACAACCCTTGGGAACCACTGCTCTACCTTCTTCATGCCTCTTTGCATTGCACTCCTGCTTTCTTTCAGGTTCCCTTTTGGCACTGAGTGTCTGTCTTCTGACCTATGATGTTTGTACTTCAGAAAGAAGCTTGGTGGTAAAGAGGACGGCTCCCCATTACCACAAATTTTGCTGATACCACAGGGAAGCATATGTGGATCAGTCTGGCAGCCCTCCTTTCTCTGCATGTCATGACTGAGGAAGATCAGGGCCGTGTTCTGATCCTCACCATTCCTCTATCGCAACCCATTTTTTTCTTCAAAGATGCTGTTAAATCTTTCATTAATGTTGTTTTGCCTGCATACTGTGATTTTTTTTTTTTCTTGGCTTTGGAATCAAACTGAACTGAGTTGAAATATGGATGTATGGTTTTCATCAAAAGAAACAGCCAATCCACAATATTGTTTGAGACAAGACTATACCAACACCAATTATTTTCACTACATTGAGAGGGAGAGAGGTTGCTTTCATCTTACAAAGGGTAAACTTTATTTTAGTTTTTATTTTATATTGGAGTATAGTTGATTAACAATATTGTGTTAGTTTCAGGTGTACCACAAAGTGATTCAGTTATACATATACATGTATCTATTCTTTTTCAAATTCTTTTCCCATTTAGGTTATTACAGAATATTGAGCAGAATTCCCTGTGCTGTACAGTAGGTCCTTGTTGGTTATCTATTTTAAATATAGTAGTGTGTACATGTCAATCCCAAATTCCCAGTCTGCCCCCCCCCCACCACACTTCCCCCACTGGTAACCATAGTTTGCTCTCTAAGTCTGTGAGTCTGTTTCTATTTGGTAAATAAGTTCATTTGTATCATTTTTTTTTTTAGATTCTGCATATAAGCGATATCATATGATATTTGTCTTTTTGTCTGACTTACTTCACTTAGGATGATAATCTCCAGGCCCATCCATATTGCTGCAAATGACACTATTTTGTTCCTTTTAATGCCTGAGTAATATTCCATTGTATATATGTACCACATCTTCTTTATCCATTCATCTGTTGTTGGACATATAGGTTACTTCCATGTTTTGGCTATTGTAAACAGTGCTGCAGTGAACATTTTGGGGCATGTATCCTTTCAAACCATGTTTTCCTCTGGATATACGCCCAGGAGTGGGATTGCTGGATCATATGGTAGCTCTATTTTTAGTTTCTTAAGGAACCTCCATACTGTTCTCCATAGTGGCTGTACCAAGTTACATTCCTACCAACAGTGTAGGAGGGCTCCACAAAGGATAGACTTTAACGAGAAGGGACATTTGATTTGGTTACCAAAAATAAGTATGTACATACACACATATATACATTTACCACAGGCTTCCAGTCTGAGTAACATGACTCTCCTAAAAACTGTTTTTTGCTGATGATACTCCAATTTATAATTATGTTTATGCAAATGGTTCCAATGAACTCTAAGACTTTTGTTGACCAAAGAGAGAAAAGAAACACATGTATACTGTACCCAAAGATTAGAACTTCCTGCTTTTTAATTCCTCATGCAGTTTTAAATATTCTTTATGGCTTTCATTCCCAAAGGTAATCAATGATTATGCAGACATGCACATTACACTCCATGGGAGCTGCCCTTTCAGGAACTTGGTTTTGAGCTGTAAAGACTCCCACTATGTCTCCTGAAGGTCATGGTAAGATGTTTAAATCACAAATACAGCCGTGTGATCACTGAATTCTCCTAAGAAGCATCTTTCTTTTGACTTTTACTTATATATGTTTTCTTTTAAGTGTCTCAAAGAAGCCTGAGGCATTGTAGGCCCTTTGGGTACTTTGACTTTTTTGTAAAGTGTTAATGATACTTTATAATAATGACATCAAATGAATTGACATTTGATCACACACACAAAATTTTAACTTCACACTTTTTTATTCATTTACTGGCTTTCAATGGACTTCCAAAACTTCTAGGGACCTATACAGAAAATGACCCTTTAAAATGAAAATATACCACTCTGTGTTTGTCATAAATATGTTATCAAAATATAAGAAAATCTATTAGTGGGGAAAGACAAGTAGAAGAATGTCAAAAAGTTGTGTAGAAAGAGATCATATCTACTACTTTGCTCAGTCATCCACTCTGCATTTTAAGAGAGACATTGAATATTTCTAAAATAAAGTGACCCACATGGTAGACTATCTAGAAACCAAGTCAAGTGATTATTAATTTAAGGAAGTGCATGTGTTTAAAATACAGAATAGAAAATAAAATTAGGGCCAATTTTGAAAATTGCATAATTTTTGGAAGCAAATTTCATCACAATAGTTCTTGTTTTGTAACAATTAGATCAGTCCAAAAGGGAGATAGTGTATTCCTTATTGTATGAATTTAAGAAAAGGCTTTTTCTTTTCCTCCAGGAGTCATAGATGTTGTATTGAATATAAGCTTTAGATGGAACATCAAGCCAATGCCTTTCACGTTTCCTTTTAATGTTTGTGTTCGGTGTTTTTAATCGGGATCAGTACGGAGACTCACTCATGGTAGATCTGCAGTATTTGTTTACTTCTGCTGTGAATTCATGTCATTTATGTTTATTGATGGTTCTTGATTCATGGGATGCTTATTATTTTCATGCAATAAAAAATAGATATTAGGCACTTTATGTATGTTGCATCTGGGTAATTCCCAACTGCATTGTTTATCATCAATGCAAGTGTCACATTGCCTGAGATACCTTCTCCAGCTCTCTCAGTCAGAGCAACTGGATGCCTTCTCTGTTGCCTTTAGAACTTTGGAAAATTCATACATACACAGAGATCTAAAATGCACACACACATCTATACATATAAACATGTATATGTACATGTATATGTATATATATCCACCCACATAAATATTTTACTTTTTCTTTCAATAAGTTTTTTCATATTTGTGTGATTTTTAACAACAGTAACAGAACCCTATGGGGTCAAGTATACCATAGGCAGACTTTAAAGCAGAGTGTGAATATCTTAAAATTAACATATTATAAAGATAGAAAATATAATATGAAAATTGAACAAAGCAACTTGATAATTCCAGAATAAATGCTTAAGAATTATGTGACTTTGATAATACAACTAAATAACACTTTCATATATGTACAATACAGTTTTCTGTTTCTCTAGAACAAAAAAAGGATTACATGGCTTCCAATAAATGTGTCCCTTGGCTCTTTTTTTTTTCGAGTTAAGTTTTATTTGGGGCAAAATGAGGACTGCAGAGCGAGAGACAGCAGTTCAGATAGCTCTGAGAAGCTGCTCCGAGGAGGCAAGGCGGGGAGCCAGGTTATATAGAAGTTTTGTAACAAAGGGCAGGTAGTCTGAACATCAAAAGATTATTGTTAATTAAGGAAAACCAGATATCTCAAGTTAAGGAATTGAGGGCTTTTCTATCTGTATCACGTGACTATACGATGCACACCACAACTTTTTGCCAAGCTATCAAATCCGTATTAGGGCTTTGTTTGCTTGCTTGATTGTTTATATATCCATAGCTATTTCCGTGTTCTCGCCAAGTTCCAGCTTGTGTTACACTTACATTTCTTTAAGACTTTAGAATAGTATTACCGTGTCGTCAACAATAACTCAATTTCAGCTTTTCTACTAAAAGCTGAAATTGAGTTATTGTTGACGACACGGTAATACTTTAGAATAATATTTCTGATGGAATCAGGAAAGCTGAAATTGAATTATTGTTGATGACAAGGTAATACCATGCTAAGAAAAGACTAAAGGCACCCTGCATCCTTGATACAAATTAAAAGATAGATCAAATGCCTTCGAAGAGGAAAGTCCACCCTCTTTCTCTGAAATAGACAAGAAGAAATACTATCTACTAAGGAATGTGAAAGAGAGATTTTGATTTGTAATGAATATATCATTTTGGAAGTGTGCTTTGGTATCATTAAGTATTCATTTATTTTCTTACTGATTTACTCAGCCCCCATTATTGTCTGCCATATGCATTACCCCATGTTACATGCTGAAGTGGAGAGGGGTGATAGCAAAGACGAATTGGGGAAAATGGACATTAACAGTGTACCAAAGAAAACTTAAAGGTCTGCAGAAAATCGTAAGGACATCTGGAAGAGGTGGTCACTTGCTCTGACTTGAGGGAGCTGGAGAAAGCATTTCAGGTGAGGCCATGCACGTCTTGGTCCAAACATTGCAGTGTGACTTCACCAGGTGAAAAGGATAGGTATTCCTAGAAGACACACTAGAAATCACAGAGTGGGGAGAGGAAATCAACAGCAACAAAAATATAACAGTGCATTAGGCAATAATAAAAGTTTTCAAAATGACTAGTCATAGGGTTTGGGAAGAATTGCAAGACAAGGTGACTAACAAAAGAGATAGGACCACACTGTATAAGTTTTTGTTGTTGTTTGCTTCATGATTCCTAAAGAAAATGGCAGAGTCAGCCAGTACAGTAAAATGTAATGTTTACAGCCAAAGAGGTCTCAAGGTAGGGTAAGAAGCAACAGTAGAGCTCTGGTCTGCAGTGTCATGCATTCCAGCTGCCTCTTCTGTGCTTTTTTTCCTTTTGTGCTCTCTGCAAGTCACTTAGTGTTCTTATGTTATCTTCTGTGTTTCCTCTTCTTAAAAACATCCGGCAAAACCAATTCAACCTAAGGTGTAGAGCCCCAGAGTGAGGACCATGCTAAGCCATAAGAAATGACACACAGATTATGGAATCAGGATTATTAAAGAAATACCACTGGGGAGAATTAAGGTCGTGTCTATGCTAATTACCGACATCCAAAGGGATTATGAACTCCTACGTTTTTACTCAGTGGCATTACTTAACACACATTTCTACAGTGAGGCAGGAGGAGAGGTAATCATCCTCAGAGATGTAGTTGTGAACATATTCTTAGTTCTAACACACCACTCCTACTTGTCCTGCTCTCCCAATTCACTTGGCCACATGACTTGTTTTGACACTACAGGCCATTGGGTACCAACCATCACAGATTAGTCTGTAAATATGTTTTCTACTTTAGGTGCCTAATTTCTCATTCATTATTTGCTTTGTTCCCTTCTATGTCCAATCATTCTCCTATCTATTTTCTCTAGTCTCTAAAAACCTTGACAGCAAATTTATGGTAATTATTTGATTTTTATTCATAAATTTAACTTACATATCACAACAAAGTACCTTGCGAGCAGAGTGGAAGGTCATTGCCATAAGGAAGTGGAGGGGCACTAAAAAGAGATTTTGTGGAAACTGTAATGTTTAACCTGGATATACCTATAGGTAAGATTATAAGGTGGCAGAAGAGGGAGTGTCAGGCAAGAAGTTTGGAAACCAGTAGCATTAGGGGTATTTAAGAAAGTCATAACCAGGTGGCTTGAAACTGTCATAAAATGCAATAATCAACCATTGTCACTGGTTGGGTTCTCTGGAAGTAGATGTTGAGGATGGGGTGTGGTGTGCAGAATATTCAAGAAGAATCAACACCCAATGAAAGACAAAAACAAGGATTGCCTCAGGAATAAAAATGATAAAACTTTTAGAAATTATTAGTGTAAGCCACTGTTAATAGATTAAAAGAGGCATGATACTTTTGATTATCTCAGTATTTACAGAAAACGACACATGACACCATTTAACATCCTTTCATAGTAACCAGAACAACAACAATAAACCTCAGCAGACTAGAAATGAAAAGATACTTATTTCAACTTGATAAAGACAAAAATCAAAAAACAAAACAAAATAAACATCATACTGGAAGGTGAAGGGTTTAAACCATTTCTTTTAAAATTGGGAACATGAAAAGAATGCCCACTGTCACTGCTCTATTCAACGTTGTGCTAGGAAGCCTAGCTAAGGTAGTAAGACAAGAAACAAAACTATCATGTATAAGAAATATAAAGGAGGAAACAAAATCATTATTAGCAGTAGATAAAATAGTTGTCAACATGGAAACAAAACTCTAAACAAATTTTTGAATTTCAAAGACAGTTTAGCATGTTTGCAGGATATAAGAATATTACCCTAAAAATCGATTGCAGTTAGATATCACAGCAACAAATTATTAGGAAACATGAAGACATCATTTACAGAAATATATAATGCCCAAGAATAAATCTAAAAGAATATGTGTTTATGTCCTTTATGGAAGAACATTTTCAAATTTTATTGAAAAACATTGGATAAGTCCCAAGACATTATTAAAGGAATATCAATTTTCCTCAAATGTGTCTAAATACAATTCTAATAAAAATCCCAAAGGTGGTACTTACCTAGCTGGCAAGAATATTCCAAAATGTATATGGCAGAAATAGGGCCAAAATAGCCAAGAAAACAATATTTTTAAGATGTTAGTTCAAAACAATTGTGATAAATAAGAACAGAGTTGGGAATGTTACCCCAACTGATTTTGACTTACTATAATCATGTCAGTATGAGACGTGTAAAGATGGATATGTAAATCACTGAAAGAGAATAGAGTCCAGAATTAAATCCACACATAAAGGGATGGTCTGTTGATTTTCAACAAATGTGCCAAAGTGATTCAAAGGGGAAAGACATATTTTCAATAAATGGTGCTAGAGCAATTAGATATACATATTCAATAAAACGATCTTTGACTCTTACCTCAAAGCATATATGAAGATTAACTCAGAATGGATCATAGACCTAAATGGAAGAGCTAAAACTATAAAACTTGTAGAAAAAATATGAGAAGATATTTGTAGTTCTGAGTTTCTATATAGACTCATAAAAATTTTTATTGATATATGGGACACAACATACTAATAAACTAGATTTTGTTACATTTAAAAGCTTTTGCTCTTCAAAATACTCTGTTAAGGAATTAAAAAGACAAGTCACAGACTGAAAGCAAATACTTGTAAAACATATATTGGACATAGGATTTATATTCAGGATATGTAAAGAAGACTTGCAGCTCAGCAATAGAAGAAAAAAATCCAGTAAGGAAATTGGCAAAATATTTGTATAGAAACTTCACCATAGAGGAAATATATAAATAAATGGTAAAATAAGCCTGTTTTTTTTGAGCCTGTAAAATACCAATGGTAATTTTTTTTAATGTCCTGTTTTTTTAATTTTTGAAGTGTGAGTGTGGTGCGAAGGTGTGTCTGGGTGTGAATCTGCACCTGTGCCCTGCAGTGTGAAATGTGAGGAGAGACATGGAGGGGGCGAATGAAGCCCAGGGACTAAGGTCCACTGGAAAGACCAGCAGCCTGGTAGAGGCCATGCAATTTAAGATAAACAATAAGGGAGGGGAAATGGTTGATGACAGAAATAAGGAGGGACTGGGAGAAGTATGAGAATCTATATAACCTGATCACTCAGAAATAGGAACTACGAAATGTCAGTTATGCAAAAAGGGGAACTCTGAATTACCAACTTCAGCCTTGACCAAGGTCTTATTCCTCCTCCCAGAATTAAAATACAGATTTTCTTTCCCTTTAGAGATACCTGAGTAATGGTGGCATAGTGATTGTAAATATATTAAAATATTTTCTAATTTCCCAAAAGTCATTGACAAACTATAGTGACTTCAATAAAAACTAAAAATATCTAAAATAAAAATGGTATAGACAACAATATTTTGCTTCAAAAATTTACTATATTCTTAGTTTTATCATATTTAATTTCCTTATAAAATTGATTAGCCATTTTCAATTTAAAATTTTCTATTATGCATATGTATAAATATATTTTTAATACCATTTCCATGCTTAACTTATTTACATAAATCATGAAAAAATAACTTTTAGTTTGTATAAAGATATAATTTAATATCTGGTGGGAAGAATAGGTATGTAGCTGAAGATCTTTCTTGTGGGTTACATTATGTATGGTCTCTGGATATGAATGTGATCTCCAGAACTTTTTCTGCATTGGATGAATACACCTAAGGACTTGCTTGACCACCTTACATATATGAGTATTTGTAGATACCTAAATGTTTTCTGTTTGAATCAGAATAAATAGAGCTGAATTTGTTTTAGGTTGTAGAATTTCTCCAGCATAAAATGGGGCTAAACTCCTTCAAATCACTTGTTTTTCAACTTGGACATACATGAATAGGCAGGATTATCTATGTATTTCATTTGAAATACACTAAATGCTTCAATCCGATATCAGTGCTTAATTTTCTCTCTGAACATCTGTCTAATTTTATAGTGAACTAGGCTAAAAAAAAGCACAAAAAGGGACTTCCCTGGTGGCGCAGTGGTTAAGAATCTGCCTGCCAATTCAGGGGACGCGGGTTTGAGCCCTGGTCTGGGAAGATCCCACATGCCACGGAGCAACTAAGCCCGTGTGCCACGACTGCTGAGCCCACATGCCACAACTACTGAAGCCCACGCACCTAGAGCCCATGCTCTGCAACAAGAGGAGACACTGCAATGAGAAGCCCGCACACAGCAACGAAGAGTAGCCCCCGCTCGCCGCAACTAGAGAAAGCCTGCACGCAGCAAGGAAGACCCAACACAGCCAAAAATAAATAAGTAAATAAGTAAATAAATAAACAAAACAGAAAAATATAAAGAAAAGCCCAAAAGAAGTAATATTTATGAGCAGAAATCCTAATGGGTCATGATTTTCCACCAAAGAGACTAAAATATGTCGTCAGTTTAATACACCACTCAGTAGGAGCACTGTACAATAATTCCACCTCTTCTTCATCTGGGTACAATTTCTGATAACATTATTCACTTGTTCTTTGGATGTAGTAAACTTTTACCTCTTGAAAATTTGCTTCACATTCTCCAGGTCGGAGGATGCATGATGATGAAGAAACGAGTAAGTATTCCTTTACCCAGCTCTGTCCAGGGCTGCTGCAATATTCGATGCACAGACTGTACAATGAAAAGCATGCACAGCCATACACAGCAGCCCGTGCGCACTATCACCCCTGTTTTCTTCCTTCATCTGTGGAAATCTGCAGGAAGCCAAGTGTTGCCATAACTGTAGCCTGTTGCCTCAGCTTCTTTGCTAATCAGAGACCAGAGCACCACCACCAAGCTATAAAGTGGGTGGGGCTGGGCTGTTTCTTTCTGCTCTGTACCCGAGCTGTGGAATTTGGTTCCAAGAAAGGAGCTCTATCATGAAAATAAGCTATTCTTCCAATCATTCAAATGGGAATTTCAAAACTTGGACTTGAAAGGACTTCCAACATATTCTAATCAAGATCTCTTCTCTGTCCAGATCCTCTCTTTTCCTATTTTCAAAGGCAGCAAATAAACATCCTGACCCAAATGTTCCAAATTGCTAAAGAATTCATATGATGGTACTGGATTGACCTCCAAATGAATGTAAGGTGGTGTATTTTCACCACTTGCCATGCTTACACAATAGAATATGTACCCAATGAGATTTTTAGTTGCATATGTCTTGGCCTCTACTGGACTAGTTTGAGCCTTAGAATCTTTTAAAATTCAATAAAGTCTAGAATAAGGACACTCAGAGCATCTCTGCTGTTTTTGCTTTTGCCCACCACCACTTTCTTTGGTGACAACAAGCACTAATAAAGTGTATCTCTCTTTAATATTCATGTGTGTTAGACATGAAAAAAAGAGAAGTGTGTGTAATGTGTGTGATCCTTGTATCTTAAGTAAAAACTCAAATTTATCAGCTAAATATGCATTTTCCTAGCGCCATTTTGCCCATTGAGATGGTATGGATACATTTCTTTAAGCGCACCAATGATAAATGATGAGCAGTGACAATGACTTGAGATCAACTTGTTAGTTGAAGATCTGCCTAGAATGCCTGGGTCAGAGGGCTCTCACACTTTCTCTCAGATCTTTCACCTGCTCTCTGGTGCAGTTCAGGGGCCTTTTCTCCAGCTTGTCCAGCCCTCTGAGCCTGCATCGACTCTCTGCAGGGTGCCATAGACAGAGAGGTAAACCCAGTCCAATCCATGATTTCAAGAGAATTTTAAGAGAAGTAAGCATGCCATGTAATGCGCGCCTTGAAAGAGGTATGTCTCCAATGCCAGAGAAGTTAAAAACAAGAATCTCATTTTCAGGTAGGGCAATAAGAGGAAAGCTGCCTGGAAGAAGTGACATTTAGGCCAACTTTGAAATGTGGGTATTATTTTAATGGGCAGAGAAGCACAGGGGCTCTTGTGACAGAGAGCATGGCATTAACTAATGTGTGGAGGAATGTTTGGGACTAATGTGAGTAGTCCAGTTTGCCAGATGAGTGGAGCAAAATATAAGGCAGGAACCAAGAAAGTTGAGATCTGGAGAACCAAGAAAGTTTAGATCTGAATACAACTTATTGAGGAACAGGGATGTGATGTAACTGGGTTTTAGCAAACTCATCAGAAGGTGGTTTTCATATGGGATGAGTAGTAAGAGGCTAGAGGCGAGAAGGCCTGGTAGGAGGTGAAAGGTGAGAAGGGGATTTATAGGAAGGATGATGCATAGACAGATGGCTCTAAGAGTCTTAACTAATTAATTAATTACTGCTGAGCACTGGGGATATGTGCTGAGCAAAAATTCAGTCTAATACAGTGGGAGAAATTAAATAATCACACATCTGAGCAGAATCACATCTGTGCTGAATACTTGACAGAAGCAATTTGACTCTAGGAGGATTTCAGAACTTGGGGGAGTGATTGGCAATATTATATTTTGAGCCCCAGATAATGTCGCATTAAGGAATTTGGGTTTGTCTTTTAGACTGTGAAAAACCACTGAAAATTTTGGATCAGAAACTAAGATTAAGAAAGCAGCCTTTCTCTTGGTCCATGTGGTCTTCTTTCTAGAGTTGGGATATTACATTATATACACCATGAAATTCTGGAAACAATCAGAGATGGTAAATCCTATATATGCCTCTTCTACCTTGAGTTGATGTCCAGTGGTCATTCAGTCAAATGCTTTTTAAAAGAATACTTCTGTTAAAACTTCAGTAATTCATTCAGAACAGTATAGCAACTCTACTTATGTTATAGTGCCTTGGATAATTAACGGATTCTACCTTTCCAGCATTGTGTTGTTTAATTTTCTGGAGTTACTGTTGGACATATCTGGTTATTTTTTCTCAGGTTGACATAAAGTCAAAATGAAAATAAGTAAGGAGAAGCATAGTGACCTTAAAAACTGTAACTTTAACAAGTACTTCTGTGACTTATGAAACTTCTATCAAGGATTTTTATCTATTATGTTTATCATTTTTTACTGTATAGGTCCAATTTAAACACTTCCTTTAAAATCTATTGCCAAAAAAACTTTCTCTCAATTAACATATATTTGTAGTTTTTTTCCTAAAACTCAGTATTCTCACCTGTTTATCTTAACTTCAAAGAAATTGAGGATCTTTTCTTTATAGTGGTAAAATATGCATAACGTAATATTTATCGTTTTAACTGTTCTGAAGTATGTAATTCAGTAGCATCAAATAACATTTACAATGTTGTGTAATCATCACCACTATATCTAAAACTTTTTGGTCATCCCCAACAAAAACTTTGTATCAATTAAACAATAATTCCTCTTTCCCCTTTAACTCTATTCTACTTTCTGTCTCTATGAATCACCAAATGATTGTTGTTTTGTATCTGGACAATTTCACTTAGCATAATGTTTTCAAGATACATCCATGTTGCAGCATATATAAAAATTTCACTTCTTTTTATGGCTGAATAATATTCCTTTGTATGTATATATCACAATTTGTTTAGACATTCCTTTGCTCAAGGACACATGTTATTTACACCTTTTGGCTATTGAGAATAACTTGGCTATGAACATTGGTGTACATATATATGTTCAAGTCCCTGCTTTTAATTCTTTTGAATGTATACCTAGGAATGAAACTGTGGGTCATACGGTAGTTTCATGTTTAGTCTTTTGAAAAAACAACAAACTGTTTTCAACAGCAGCTGTACCATTTTACAGTCCCACCAGCAATGAACAAGAGTTCCAATTTCTCTACATCCTTGTCATCACTTGTTTTCTTTTTTTTTTTTTAACCCATCCTAGTAGGTATAAAATGCTATCTCCTTGTAGCTGTGATTTGCATTTCCCTAATGACTAATGATATTGAGCACATTTTCATGTGCTTATTAGCCATTTGCATATCTCCTTTGAGAAATGTCTATTCAAGTCCTTTGCCCATTTTTGAATTGGGTTATTTGGTGTTATGGAGTTGTGGGAGCTCTTTATATATTCCGGATATTAATCCCCTATCAGATGTTATTTGCAAATATTTTACCCCATTATTTATTTATATATTTTGATAGTATCCTTTGATGCACAAACAATAATTTGATCAAGTCCAATTTATCATTTGTTTCTTTTGTTACCTGTGCTTTGGTGTCATAGTCATTAAGTCGTTGCCAAATCCAATGTAATGAAGACTTTAAAATTTTTTTCCCTGAGTTTTACAGTTTGAGCTCTTAAATTTAGATCTAAAATTTAGATCTTTGATCCATTTTGAATTGACTTTTGCATTTAATATGAGGTAAGGGTCCAACTTCTTTTGCATGTGGATATCCAGTTTTCCCAGCACCATTTGTTGAAAAGACTTTCTTTTTCCCATTGAATGATCTTGGCACCTTTGTCAAAAATCAATTTACCATATATGTGAGAGTTTATTTCTGAGCTCTCTATTCTATGCCAGTGGTCTATATGTCTGTCCTTATGCCAATACCATTCTGTATTAGTTACTACAGCTTTGCAGTAAGTTTCAAAGTCAGGAAGTATGAGTCTTCCAGTTTTCTTTCTTTTTTTTAGGACTGTTTTAGCTATTTAAGGCCCCCTAAAATTCCATTTTTGTGAAAAGAACTATTGGTATTTTGATAGGGATTACATTGAACCTGTAGCTTGCTTTGGGTGGTATTAACATCATAAAAATATTAAGTCTTCCTAGCCATGAATATAAATAGCTTTCCGTTTATTTTTGTCTTCTTTAGTTTCTTATTTAGTTATTCATTTATTTTTTGGCTGCGTTGGGTCTTCGTTGCTGCGAGCGGGCTTTCTCTAGTTGCAGTGAGTGGGGGCTACTCTTTGTTGCAGTGCGCGGGCTTCTCATTGCGGTGGTTTCTCTTGTTGCAGAGCAGGGGCTCGAGGCACGTGGGCTCAGTAGTTGTGGCACGTGGGCTCTAGAATGCAGACTCAGTAGTTGTGGCGCATGGGCTTAGTTGCTCTGCAGCATGTGGGATCTTCCCGGACCAGGGATCAAACCCCTGTCCCCTGCATTGGCAGGCGGATTCTTAATCACTGCGCCACCAGGGAAGTCCCTTCTTCAGTTTCTTTCAGCAATATTTTGTAGTTTTGAGTGTACAACTCTTTCACCTGCTTGGTTAGATTTACTACAAAGTATTTAATTCTTTTAGGTGCTATTATCAGTAGGATTGCTTTCCTAAATTTTTTTTGGCCTTTTTTTATTGCTGGTATTTAGAAACACATCTGATTTTTGCGTGTTGATCTTGTACTCTGCAACTTCGCTGAATTTATTAGTTTCTACTTGGTGTATTCTATATACTGGATGGTGTCATCTGCAATAGTTTTAGCTCTTTCTAGTTTGGATGCCTTTTATTCACTTTTCTTTTCTGATAGCTCTGGTTAGAACTTCCAGTAGAATGTTGAATAGCAGCAGTGAAAGTGGGTATTCTTGTTTTTGTTCCTTATCTTAGGTGGACAGTTTTCAGTCCCTTACCATTGATTATAATGTTAGCTGTGGGTTTTTGTAAATATTTTTTAATATGTTGAGGGATTTTCCATTTCCAGACTTCTGGAAGTTTTTTATCATGAAAGTGTTTGATTTTGTCAAATGCCTTTTCTGCATCAATTGGGATAATCATGTGGTTTTTTTCCCTTGTTCTATTAATGTGACACATTACATTGATTAATATTCTTATGTTGAACGACTCTTACATTTCAGGAATAAATGCTGCTTGGTCATGGTAAGTAATGATTTTAAAATGCTATTGGATTCAATTTACTAATATTTTGTTGAGGATTTTTGCATCTATCTTCATAAGGGCTATTGATCTGTGATTTACTTTTCTTGTGGTATTTTTTTTTCTGGCTTTGATATAAATTAATGCTGGACTCATAAAATGAGGTAGGAAGTGTTCCCTCCTTGTCAATGATTTGGAAGAGCTTGAGAAGGATTGATATTAATTCTTCTTTAAATGTTTGGTAGAATTCTTTTGTGAAGCCACCTGGTCCAGGACTTCTCTTTGCTGGTAAGTTTTAGATTAATAATTCAATCTCTTTACCTGTTATAGGTCTGTTGAGATTTTCTATTTCTTTGTGAGTTGGTTTAGGGCATTTGTGTGTTTCAAGAAGTTTGCCCATTTCTCTAATGGTTATCTAATTTGTTGGCTTACAGTTGTTCATAGTATTCTTCTATAATTCCTTTTTGCCTCTATAAGGTTTGTAGTAATACTTCCATTGTGATTCTGATTTTAGTTATTTGTGTCTTCTCTTTTTTATTTTGTCAGTCTAGGTAAAGGTTTGTCAATTTTGCTTATTTTTTCAAAGAACCAATTTTTGGTTTCATTAATATTTTTCTATTGTTTTATTTCTCTATTTTGTTAACTTTGCTCTAAACTTTATTGTTTCTTTCCATCTGCTAGCTTTGAGTTTGGCTTTATTTTCCTTTTCTAGTTCCTTATGGTATGAAGCTGTTGATTTGAGATCTTACATTTTTTTACAATGTAAACATTTACACCTATAGATTTCCCTCTGAGCACTACTTCCACTGCATCCCATAAATTTAGTATGTTGTGTTTTTATTTGTTTCTAAGTATTTTCTAATTTATCTTGTGATGGCTTCTTTAAGAGTATGTTGTTGAGTTTCCACAAATCTGTGAATTTTCCTGTTTTCTTTGTTACTGATTTTTAACTTCGTCCTGTTGTGATTGGAGAAGGCACTTAGTATGATATCTGTCTTTTAATCTATTCAGACTTATTTTGTGGTTTAACATGTGATCTGTCCTGTAGAATGTCCCATGTGCACTTGAAAAAAAACTGTATTCTGCTGTTTTGGGGTAGTGTTCTATATATCTTTTATATCTAGTTGGTTTATTGCATTTTTCAAGTCCTCTATTTTCTTACATCTCTTATGTCTGACTGATCGATCCATTACTGAAAGCAGGGCATTGAAATCACCACTATTATTATAGAGCTCTCTATTTCTCACCTTCTGTTCTATCAATATTTTGCTTCATATATTTTGAGGTATTTTATTAGGTGCATAAATGTTTATAATTTCTATTTTCATTGTGATATCGAACCTTTTTTAATTTAATTTTTTATTGAAGTATAGTTGATTTACAACATTTTATTAGTTTCAGGTGTACACATAGTGATTCAATATTTTTATAGGTTATACTCCATGTAAAGTTATTACAAAATAATGGCTATGTTCCCTATGCTGTACAATATATCCTTGTTGCTTGTCTATTTTGTATATAGTAGTTTGTATCTCTTAATCCCATACCCCTATTTTGCCTTTCTCCCCTTCCGTCTCCCCACTGGTAACCACTAGTTTGTTTTCCATATCTGTGAGTCTGTTTCTAATTTGTTATATACCTTTGTTTTATTTTTTCAGATACCACATATGTGATAACATAGAGTATTTGTCTTTTTCTGTCTGACTTATTTCACTAAGCATAGTACTCTGTAGCTAGGTCCATTCACTTTGTTGCAAATGGCAGAATTTTATTCTTTTTTATGGCTGAGTAATATTCAGAGTATATATATACCACATCTTTATCCATTTATCTGTTGATGAATACTTAGATTATTTCTTGAGACTTTTATTAAGATACATCTTCTTTGTCTCTTGTAAACTTTTTAGAGTTAAAGTCTATTTTGTTTGATATTAGTGTAGCCACTCCAGCCCTATTTTCATCATCATTTGTATGAAATATTTTTTCTATCATTTTACGTTCAACCTATTTGTCTTTAGAAGTAATGTGAGTCTCTGATAGAGACCACATAGTTGAATTATAAATACTTATTCATTTTGCCAATCTCTGTATTTTTATTGGAGAGTTTAATCCATTTACACTTAAGGTAGTTACTGATAAGGAGGGATTTACTTCTGCCATTTTTCAGAAAACAAATATGTTTTCTATATGCCTTTAGGTTTTTATGTCCCTCATTTTCTCCATTACTGCTTTATTTTTAGTTAACTTTTTATAGTGAAATATTTCAATTGTCTTCTCAATTCTTTATACGTATATCCTATAGATATTTTCTTGGTGGTTACCATGGGTATTATATTTAATATCCCAAAGTTATAATAATCTAATTTGAATTGATGCCAACTTAACTTCAATAACATAAAAAAGCTCTACTACCATACCACACCACCCTCAGTTTCTGTTATTAATGTCATAGATTACATCATTACACATTTTGTATACAATAAAATAGATTAATAATTTTTATGCATTTGTATTTTAAACCCTTTAGAAAATAAAAGTCAGGCTCAACCAAAATTATAGTAATAGTAGCTTTTACAGTTGCCCATGCATTTACCTTTACCCTAATTTCTTTATATGGCTTCAAGTTACTATCTTCCTTTCATTTCAACCTGAAGCACTCCCTTTAACATTTCTTGGAGGGAAGGTCTGGTGGTAATGACCTCCCTCAGCTTTTTAAAATCTAGGGGTGTCATTTCTCCCTCATTTTTGAAGAGTAGCTTTATTGGATATAAAGTTGCCCATCGACAGTTTTTTTTCCTTTAAGCATATTGAGTATATCAACCCACTGACTTCTGGCCTTCAAGCTTTCCGATGAGAAATTGACAGATAACCTCATTGCGGATCACTTGTATGTGATGAGTCACTTCTCTCTTGCTGCTTTCAAGATTGTCTCTTTGTCTCTGTCTTTCAACATTTTGATTATAATGTATCTCAGTGTGAGTATTTTTGAGTTTATTCTATTTGGAGTTTTTGAGCTTCTTGGATTTGTAGATGCATTTATTGCAATTTCAATCCTTTAAATTTGGGGAGTTTTCAGGCGTTATTCATTTCGTTCCTTTCTCTCTCTCTTCTCCTGATGGCATTCCCACAACGCCTATGTTGGTCCACTTGATGGTGTTTCACAGGTCTCTTAGGCTCTGTTCAGTTTTCTTCATTCTTTTTTCTTTCTGTTCCTTAGACTTGATAATTTCAGTTGTTCTTTCTTTATGTTCACTTATTCTTCCACTTGCACAAATCTGCTTTTTAACCCTTTTGAGGTATTTTTCATTTCAGTTATTGTACTTTTCAGCATCAAAATTTCTTTTTGGTTCTATTTGAAAATAATTTAATCTCTTCATTGATATTTTTTAATATATTGTTTTCCTTTGTCCATGTCTTCCTTTAGCTCTTTGAGTGTCTTTAAAAGAGTTGTTTTAAAATCTTTGTCTAGTAATTTTGACATCTATGCTTCCTCAGGTACATTTTCTGTTGCTTTATTTTGCTTCTTTGAATCAGCTATACATTCTTGTTTCTTTGTATGCCTTGTTGTTTTTTTATTGAAAATTGGACTTTTGAATTTGATAACATGGAAACTGGGGAAATCAGATTTTCCCTTTTCCTCAGAGTTTGGTACTTTAAAAAGTTGCTATAAGGTGTCTCTGTATTGGAGTAAAAGCTTAAGATCTTCTGCATGTCTTTTCTGAGCTCCATATTTCCCTAGGTATGCATGGTGGCTTTCTAAATTCCCCCATATACATAGTTGCTTTTGAATATCAAAAACAAACAAACAAACAAAAAGCAAGCAAACAAAAAAACAGGTGGCTCTTTTAAATCTCCTGGAAATTACTTCAGCTGGTGGAAGTTGGAACATTGGTGGCCAGCCTCCATATCCACACTTCAGCAGTGAGAGCAGTAATTCACAGTTAGAACCAAGAACCTACATGTGGATGACAAGGATCTTATTGGCCACCCTAGCTCCAGAGGAAGCTGCTCCAGAAATTTGGGTTACGTTCTTCACAGCTGTCTGGTATGGGGCTGGGGTAGGGGGCTGAGTAGCTGCAACCACCCTAATGGCTGAAATAAACCAAAATTAATGAAAACGTCCTAGCCAAGCTATCCCCTTGAAGTTACAAGTGTTCAAATAAACTCCAAAGTTCCAAAATATCCACCTCTGATAGTTTCTCCTAGTACAGTTGCTGTCCAGGTAGAGAGGTGAATTCTTGGTGCTTCCAACTTCACTATCTTCCCTGACTTCATTCCCTTGAGGTTTAATCTTAATAGTAATGCATGATAACTTTTTAAACTATTTTGGTTTCCCTGTATTGGAGATCCTGATTTTCTCCTCCTTTATTAAATTTAATGTCTATCACCCGTTTATTGGCTACATTAAATATATAACTTTAAGAAACCTAGATATTTTAATTAATCAGAAAATTACAGTGCACTAACATCCTAGTCAATCAAGTGTCTTCACGGCACTATAGTACCACTTTGTGGGGTAACTGAAATCACTTTTCTTTGCTATTACTAACTGTCATGCAGTATGAAATAATTTAAAAAGTATAAAGGTTCTTGAGGAGAGAAATTTACCTATGTTCTTTTTAAAAATCTTTTATTGGAATATAGTTGATTTACAATGTTGTGTTAGTTTCAGGTGTACAGCAAAGGGAATCAGTTATATATATACATGTATCCACTTTTTTTTTTTTTTTAAGATCCTTTTCCCATATAGGCCATTACAGAGTATTGAGTAGCATTCCATGTGCTATACAGCAGGTTCTTATTAGTTATCTCTTTTATATATAATAGTGTGTATATGTCAATACCAGTCTCCCAATTTATTCCTCCCCCCCCCCCTTATCCCCTGGTAACCACAAGTTTGTTTTCTACATCTGTGACTCTACTTATATTTTGTAAATAAGCTCATTTGTATCATTTATTTAGATTCCACATGTAAGTGATATCATATGATATTTGTCTTTCTGTGTCTGGCTTACTTCACTCAGTATGACAATCTCTAGGTCCATCCATGTTGTTGCAAATGACATTATTTTGTTCTTTTTTATGGCTGAGTAATATTCCATTGTATATATATATATATCACATCTTCTTTATCCATTCCTTTGTTGATGGACATTTAGGTTGCTTCCATGTCCTGGCTATTGTAAATAATGCTGCAAAAAACATTGGGGTGCACATATCTTTTCAAATTATGGTTTTCTCTGGGTATATGCCCAGGAGGGGGATTGATGGATTATATTGTAGCTCTATTTTTAGTTTTTTAAGGAACGTCCATACTGTTTTCTATAGTGGCTGAACCAGTTTACATTCCTACCAACAGTGTAGGAGGGTTCTGTTTTCTCCACACCCTCTCCAGCATTTATTGTTTGTAGGTTTTTGATGACAGCCATTCTGGCCAGTGCGAGGTGATACCTCATTGTAGTGTGATTTGCATTTCTCTAATAATTAGTGATGTTGAGCATCTTTTTATGTGCTTTTTGGCCATCTGTATGTCTTATTTGGAGAAATGTCTGTTTAGGTCTTCTGCCCATTTTTTGATTGAGTTATTTGTTTTTTTGATATTGAGCTGCATGAGCTGTTTGTATATTTTGGAGATTAATCCCTTGCCAGTTGCTTCATTTGCAAATATTTTCGCCCATTCTGAGGGTTGTCCTTTTGTTTTGTTTATGGTTTCCTTTTCTGTGCAAAAGCTTTTAAGTTTCATTAGGTTCCATTTGTTTATTTTTGTTTTTATTTTCATAACTCTAGGAGGTGAATCGAAAAAGATCTTGCTGCGATTTATGTCAAAAAGTGTTCTGCTTATGTTTTCCTCTAAGGGTTTTATAGTGTCTGGTTTTACATTTAGGTCTTTAATCCATTTTGAGTTTATTTTTGTGTATGGTGTTAGGAAGTGTTGTAATTTCATTCTTTTACATGTAGCTGTCCAGTTTTCCCGACACCACTTATTGAAGAGGCTGTCTTTTCTCCACTGTATATCCTTGCCTTGGATTAGTTGGATTAGACCAAGCCCAGCTACTTATCAACTGCATTATTATTCTCTTCCTTGGGCCTTGGTTAACTCATCCATGGAATTGTGGAGTCACACTAGATATCCTTAAAGTCCCTCTTAAATGCATGTCCTCTGGTCACACACATGTCAGTCCTCTAGTTAAACTTTCTGTGCCACAGATGTTGTTTTGTATAGCATCCTGCAAGTGTTGCCCAACTCTGCTGAGAGGGCTCCAGGCAGACCAGGAGAGTCTGGGTTCATTACAGACATCCCTCTTTGAAAACCAATGTCCGTGGTATTCACCTATCTTTTCTTAGCTAGTTGGATCTTACTTCCATATGTTACTCCTCCTCCTTTAGGTCTTATACTTTCAGCCAATCTTAGACATGGCCATTGAGTTCTAAGGAAAAATTTTCAGAATCCTCATCTCCTGTTTGTTTTCCTCTAGAGCTACATTTGTTCATTAATGTGCCTTTTGTAATGTGGTATTCACCCTGACTGAAGCTACTAAAATAGTCTAATTACTAATCAGTATGTTGAGACTGTTGCTGTGATCCTTCAGTGGTTAGACATGTTCTTCATACTTACTATTTCATACTTACTAGTCAGTATGAATTTTAAAATTAAAGTGCATATTTAATCTAGTATTTATTTTTCCTCTTTTAGTCCTCTTAAAGTATTAATGGTGTCTCTTATAATCAATAATTCTTGTGCTGGAAAAGTAATAAGGTGCTCTGATGTTTGCACAAGTTTCTAATAATATACCAAAAGATAAAGTATATAAAGTACAACTATCTTGCCATAATCAGTCCTAAGGAATTGGTTTTCATTCTGGAATTATACTTGAATTTCAATTTATTAAACCCACGCCCATTTTTCTCCCCTGTGATACTTATATTTATAATCATATGAGTATTATTTTAGCTATTACAGATCCAGGTAGCTGCTATTTGATGTTGACTCTCCACTTCTGTTCAACTGCTACTGATAGTAGGAGCTCTGTGGTCCCATAGGCCTCATATTTTATTATATTGCTATGGCTGCCTTGCTTGTTATTTCCTCAGCCTCTTCTGCAGAATGAATTCTGTAGGAATTTTTACGTACTTTCAATTTTGAATTTTGTTTAACATAACAGCATGCTTACTTTTAAAAATAAAGGAAGGAGACTGATTGATTTCTACTCTTTGCCATCCTATTTATTTATTTATTTATTTATTTGTGGTCTAGTTGATGTACAATGTTGTGCCAATCTCTGTTGTACAGCAAAGTGACTCAGTTATACACATAGAGACATTTTAAAAAATATTATTTTCCATTATGGTTTATCCCAGGAAATTGGATATAGTTCCCTGTGCTTGGGTATAGTTCCCTGTGCTATACAGTAGGACCTTGTTGTTTATCCATCCTGTATATAATAGTTTGCATCTGCTATAAAATAAAATTCATTTAAAATAAAATTTATTTTCAGCTATAAAATAATTAAGTCATAGGGATGTAATGTACAGCATGGTGACTACAGTTAATAATACTGTACTGCGTATTTGAAAGTTGCTAAGAGAGTAGATCTTAAAAGTTCTCATCAGGACTTCCCTGGTGGTGCAGTGGTTAAGAATCCGCCTGTCAATGCAGGGGACATGGGTTCAAACCCTGGTCCGGGAAGATCCCACATGCCTTGGAGCAACTAAGCCAGTGAGCCACAACTACTGAGCCCGTGTGCCCTAGAGCCCACGTGCTGCAACTACTGAAGCCTGCGCGCTCTAGGGCCCATGTGCCACAACCACTGAGCCCACATGCTGTAACTACTGAAACCCGCGTGCCTAGAGCCCGTGCTCCACAACAAGGGAAGCCACTGCAATGAGAAGCCCCCGCCTGCCGCAACTAGAGAAAGCCCACATGCAGCAACAAAGACCCAGCACAGCCAAAAGAAAATAAATTAAAAAAAAAAAAGTTCTCATCACAAGAAAAAAATTCTTGTGTATGGTGATGGATGCTAACTAGATCTGTTGTGGTGATGATTTTGCAATATATGTAAATATTGAATCATTATGTTGTATACTTGAAACTAATATAATGTTCTATGTCAATTGTACCTCAATTTAAAAAAAGAAAATTTCAAGTATATATGTAAGTTGGAGAAGAGAAATGGAGGAGTATTTAGAGGTGGATATGGAGGTCAAAAGAGGTATTATGTATTTATTTTTTAAGATGCAAAAAGTATGGTACCATTGTATGCTGATTGTAATGATTAAATAAAATTTTTATTGTTTATCCATGAGGTGGTGTCGTTGAATATCTGGGGCAGTATACTGCCTTGTATCTTTTTGTTGGAGAGAGTAGATAGATTCTGGTGCAAAGTGGAAGGTTTGGTCTCTGAACGGGGCATGGACAGTGAATCCACTGTGTCAGGAGGGAAGGCAGGGTGCATGCACACAATGGCCTGTAGGTGGGCAGATGTGGGGAAAATAGGGAAGTTGCCTTCCGATTGCTTCTGTCTTCTCAGGCCTATGGAAATGTCACATACAAATTGGCACTTGCCATCTACCTCTACAAAAATTAAATTATGAGCCGCTGCATCTGCTGACCTTCAACACCCCCTGAAAGGAATTCAGGGTAGAGATCAGAAATGAGGCACTCTGTGCTCTGGAAGAAACTGGCAGAACAGGTCCTTAGACAGTTAGATATTTTCAGGAGATGATTTTATGAGCCCAATTCTTGCATCTCCTCATATTTAGAAAAGCACTAAAAAATTCTTCATGGTGATGTCTGCTCCTCATGACTAGCAGTAACCTTCACGAAACTAGCAGAACCTTCTGCAAAAAATACCTGCTTGATTGCATGTACTCCCCCTTCACCAAAATCACATATATACTGACCTTCCCCACTTCCTCTTTGGAGCACTTTCTCAGAGCTATTTGATATGCTGTTTCCCAGGCTATAGTCCTCATTTTGCCCCAGATAAAACTTAACTCACAACTCTCACGCTGTGCAATTGTTTTTAGTCAGCAGAAGCAAGTCATCAGCTGAGGGTGGTCACTGAGGAGGAGACTTGGAAAGTTTTCAGAAAGAGAAGATGTGAAGTATGAAATAATTTAGGAGCATGAGAGAGTGAACAGACAAAGGAATATGTTAGAATTGTTGGGCAACAATGAGGGCCCTTGTGAAGTTATTGGTCGTGAGTTAAAGTGAGACCAAAACTTAGACATCTTAGAGGAGGTCTGGTCCGGGTCAAACCCTGGTTGTTCCTGTTAGTTAGATTCATCACCTGGACCAGGTCCATTCATTGATGCCTGAGCCCCATGGAGGAGAGGACAAAGAGTTAGACGTGAAAACAAAAAAACTGTCAACAAAAGCTCTGAAATTTTGATACGTCTTTAAATTTTGTAAACCAAAGCAGAAAAGAAGACCATGTCCTCTCTCCTGCCCCTCATCAAGGGGCACCTCAAGGAATCTCCTGCTTTGCCACTGGTGGAATTTTCGGCCACACCAGGTGAGGATGGTAGTGCCTTTGAGGAACTTTATGGAACCTGATGAATGTGGAAGAGCTGGAGGACATCGCAGGTCCCAGGAAGATGTAGAGGATTAATGTGTAAATATCACATGGTAACTAACTAGAATGTTTCATCATCAACTACAAGACCCCTCTGGGAAATCCCAGAAGGGCTTAAATGCACTTAACTCATTACAGGCTTATAGTAGGAAGATTTCTAAACCTGGTCTTCCAAGATTCCTGTTCTCTGATTCTTCATTCAAACACTAATCTGGATACTGCTGTGAAGAGAATTTGCAGTTGTAGTTAAAACTGAATGGATTGATCTTAATACATAGAGTTTATCCAGGTGGACTGGACCCAATGAGGTAAGCACTTTGCGTACAGAGTTTGCTCCATCTGGCAGCAGAAGAGAAGGTCAGAGAGATTTGATGTACAAGGTGACTTGATAGATCATTGCTGGCTTGAAGGCAGAGGAAAACACATGAAAAGGAATGTGGGTGGTCTTAAGATGCTGAGAAAGGACTCTGGGTGACAGCCAGAAAATAAGGGACCTAGCACTTCCAACAGCAAGGAACCGTACTCTAACAACCTAAATGAGCCTAGAGGCAGATGTCTTCCTAGAGCCTCCAGACAAGGAATCTGCCTTGCTAACACCTTCCTCTCAGCCTTATGATACTCTGACCATTGAATCCAGCCTGCTGTAAACTATACGTTAATAAATGGGTGTTATTTGAAGCCACTTAGCTTGTGGTAATCTGTTATGCATCAACAGGAAACTAATACATAGTCCTTTACATTTCGTTTGCTCAGGAGCCAGATGAGTTTCAGAACTGGGTCATTTGTGCCTATGCAGGTGGCACTCAGCCAAGTAAACTGCGGCCATGTGCTATCAAGTTCTCTCTCAAATTCACCAATATACCTGGGAGTTGTGCTGGTCTCCATAGCGGTTCAGTTAACGAGGTCTTTTTCTCAAACTTGGTGGGTTGATTTTGAGCATGATTCAATTGCAAAATTATTGTTTAACATAACTCTATCCATAAATTGTTATTTGTTTATTAACGGAGAGATATTAAAACTTTTTTACAAAGAATAAAAATCTTCACTTTCAGTTTTATGTTTCATTTTTTTGTTCACTTTACTAATTTCGTTCTGAGAGAGGAAGCCTAGTCTTTTTAACAAATGATGCTGGAGAAAACGGATGTCCACAGGCTAAAAAAACTCAACCCAAACTTCACCCCTTTCACACTAATTAACTCAAAAATGGATCACAAAATTAAATATAAAATATAATACTATAAAACTTTTAGAAAAAATCCTGGGAGAAAACCTCTGGGATCTAGGGCTAGGCAAGGAGTTCTTTTTTAAGTACTTTTTTTTTTTTTTTTTTTTTTATAAAGTTGTGGGGGTTTTTTTGTTTTTTTTTTTTTTTTTAATTAATTTATTTATTTATTTTTGGCTGCGTTGGGTCTTCGCTTCTGTGTGAGGGCTTTCTCCAGTTGTGGCAAGCGGGGGCCACTCTTCATCGCAGTGCGCGGGCCTCTCACTATCGTGGCCTCTCTTGTTGCAGAGCAGAGGCTCCAGACGCGCAGGCTCAGTAGTTGTGGCTCACGGGCCCAGTTGCTCTGCGGCATGTGGGAATCTTCCCAGACCAGGGCTCGAACCCGTGTCCCCTGCATTGGCAGGCGGATTCTCAACCTCTGCGCCACCAGGGAAGCCCCTTTAAGTACATTTTAATGATATTTTATTTTCCATTGTAGATTGATGTGTACCTTCACTTATTCTGAGAAAAAATAAAATCTATTCAATTTGCCCTTCCAGGTTTATAGACAAATCACATGAATTGATCATATTATAAACCCATAGTTGGTCAACAGTAGAACCATGCAGTGTTTTCCTGAGGAGAAACCTTTCTTTATGTTCATGAAATTTTTGGAGGATTAGGGCTGTAACTAGAGGGTCGGGGTAAGCTGGGGATTCTGCCAGTGGAGGTGAGAGCAGGGAGGGAATTCACCAAACCCAAGGACAGGCAAACCTGTCAGAAACTGCTGGAGAGAGAGGACAGTTACTTGGGATTCAAATCTGCTGATCAACCTTGGTGTGCTATGTTTTGTGGAGCAATAAAAATAGTATTTTCCAGCAAAAACTGGAATAGGTAATGCAAATTTAAGGATGCTAAAACGCACACATATGTATGTGCATATATACATACACAAAACATATATATGTATACATGTATATATCTGTATATATACGTCTGTGTATTTTTTCCAGCTTTATTGAAGTATGATTGACAAATAAAAATTGTATATTTTTAGGTTGTACAATATCATGTTTTGATCTACATACACATTGTGAAAATGATTCCACAATCATTTCACAAAGTGAAATCAGGAAATCATACCATAATCAAGCTAATTTACATATTCATTATTTCCCATAGTTATCTTTTGTGTGCGTGTGTGCCTGTGTGTCTGTGTGTGTGGTGAGAACACTTGAGATCTATTCTTCTAGAAAACTTCAAGTATACAGTACATTATTACTAACTATAGTCACCATGCTGTACATGAAATTTCTAGAACTACTCATCTTATAACTGAAAGTTTGTACTCTCCATATTTGTAATTTAAATTGTTAGGCAATAAATATGCAGGCATATTTTCCTATCCTCTCTCTTACACATCTTTCAAATAATGTTGTGAAACATTTTCAGTTTTTTCAATAATTCAAATATAATTTTCAAACAGTCAAAAAAGCACACGGAGTTGTTTTTCACTACCCTATTTTACATATATTTGTTAGTAAATAAATGGTTCTCCAGACTGTTCAGCATATTAAATGTTAAAGTAAACAAGGGATAATTGCTCCTTATTTTTAGAACAGTAGATTTACAATATATGTAGCTGTTACAAGTCACATATTTAAATTATTTTAAACATCTTCTTTGGTAATAGTTTTTTTTTTTATGACTTTGTGTCAAAATAGAAACAATACCTCGAAGTAAATTTGCTTTTTAATCCATGTTCTGTGAACACCTAAATTTTACAATGAAAAATTTCAAAAGCTGCAAGGATATCCATATTTGAAATATAAAATAAATGATAAATTCAGTAATTGGGAATTTTCTTTGCCCTATTAAACATCAATTTTTAATGCTGTTTTATTCTTACAGATTCTTCTCAAAATATATTGGCTACTTGAGAGATGTCATTACACTCCTGTGATTTATACAGAAGGTAAGTTAGAAAACTTTAATTCTTGTGTCCATTAATTAACAAACTTTTAATAAACACTTTTCATCAGGGACTAGAGTAAGTACTGGCAATGTGGTCAGACATGCTTCACTCCTCTCTCTTGCCTGCAAGGAGCTTTCAGTGTAGTGAGGTGGATGGACCTAGAGTCTGTCATACAGAGTGAAGTAAGTCAGAAAGAGAAAAACAAATACCGTATGCTAACACGTATATATGGAATCTAAGAAAAAAAAAAAAAAAAGGTCATGAAGAACCTAGGGGCAGGACGGGAATAAAGACACAGACCTACTAGAGAATGGACTTGAGGATATGGGGAGGGGGAAGGGTAAGCTGTGACAAAGTGAGAGAGTGTCATGGACATATATACAATACCAAATGTAAAATAGATAGCTAGTGGGAAGCAGCCACATAGCACAGGGAGATCAGCTCAGTGCTTTGTGACCACATAGAGGGGTGGGATAGGGAGGGTGGGAGGGAGGGAGACACAAGAGGGAAGAGATATGGGAACATATGTATATGTATAACTGATACACTTTGTTATAAAGCAGAAACTAACACACCATTGTAAAGCAATTATACTCCAATAAAGATGTTAAAAAAAAAAAAAAAGATATGCAGTGGTTGTCACAGGGGAGAAGTGCAAAGTGGTCTAGGCAACACAGCACAGGGGACCAGTCCTCATTGGGGCAGTAGAGAAGGCTTTCTGCAGTAAGCAGTGTTTAGTGAAAGGGCTGAAGAATGGGGGTGTTCTCCACGGGGTGCCAGAGTTAGCTGGTTAGGATGAGATCATTCCAACGTCTATGTTCTCCAGCCAAACAACCAGGAACATACCTGGGAACCAGTTTAGTCTAGAACAAGTTGGATTGATTACTCATGGCAGTGAGGGAAGACACACACCATGGGGAATCCTGGGGTGTCTCAGTAAGAGGGTGTTAGAAAAGAGCTACTACAAGATTTGGGCTTTAGTTGGGTGACTTGGGAGAGGGTCTAAAAGTGATGGGCCACTTTAAATTGGATGCTGAAAGCCAAGGCAATTCTATAATTCATCTCAATAAATTTTAGCTACAAGAGGGAAGACTATAGTCAAAATAAAGCCATTACTGGAAACAAAGTAGATGTCACTCATTTTAACCAAGAGAATGGAGTGTTTGGTATTTTGGGGGGATGGCACAGTGACTTCTTTTTCTGTACTTAGAAAACAGTTGTGAATTGCCTTCACTTTATCTCACTTCATCATTATCTCAGAGTAATCTTGCTTGGCATTGGTATTCTGTGATACCTTTTGGTATTTATGTCCAGGCTTACCTCTGGATATCATCAGGGCTGTTGTTGTTTTTGCTTTTTTTTTTTTTTCCTCTCACAAGACAAATGAAGCATGGGGGAAGCATTTAGCTTCAATTGGAAGGCATCATTCTAGAATTTTAGAAATCAATGGAAAAGTACAGGTCTTCTAGCCAAACCCATACATCTGTTTGTATGAAGGACAGATTAACAGAGTAAGTGCATTGGTAGCTTGAATTTGTTTTCTAAGATTTGCTTAGCTCCCCTACTCCCATATTTTATACTTGTTATATTTTGATACAGTAAACATTCATAAATGTGAAAACCACCAGTAAGATTTCAGTTTATCCATCTTCCCTTAAATACTTTCTCAGCCTGGGCACGTTGATTCCCTTTGCTTAGGATTTAAATCTCTTATCAGTCCACCTCCCCAACTCTATTCAGTAGGAAACTGGTGAAATGATATCAGAGTGGGATGACATAAAACAAAGAAGACATCCACATGCACAAATAAACTGTATATAAAGTCTGCTCATAATTTGAATACAAAGTGTTTTAATAAAAAAGAATTTAACCACTGCTAAATTATCCATATACTGAGTAAAAGCAAAAATGTTACCCTAATAAAAAGAGTGTAGACATGATAGCCCATGAAGCCATGTGGGATGAAATTAAAAATAGAGTATGTCTCCAGAGATTATCAGGCAACACTTTTTTCAAGTTTGTAATGTATAGTATTTTTTTTACCATTCCTTTTTGTATTGATAAATCAAGCATGTCATATCATATCATATAGTTTGTATTATATGTCATATCATATCATATCAATCAGTATTTTTTACCATTCCTTTGTGTATTGATACATTAATCATGTCATGTCATATTATGTATCATTTATTATATATCATATCATGAAATGTTTCATTTGATGGTCATCTATCTGAGAGCAAGTTGCAAGATTTTCACACTTTCACTGAGTGCTTCACTGACATCCAGCTTGACCTTGACAAGTATATCTGACCTTCCCGCTGTGTTAGAGATCAGAGTGTGTGAAATATTGACAACTACTGAAGATTACTGGGTAATGTAGACAGTGTGCAGTGGATCGACCAGTATAGACTCTTAAGTCCATTTTCTACATCTAGTCATGTGTTCGAGTGATTGGTTTTGGCATCAAAACTGAAATACTTCTCTTTCTCAACTTGCTGTTCACACATTATCTTCCAATGGCAAGTGCTGACAACTACAGATGCTGCTTTCACTAAAACTTCATTATTGACTAAACTCCCCTCATCTTAGCTTAAAACCCCTGAATTGGGAGAAAGTGTATCCGATCTGCCTGTGCTTAAGCTGGATCACAGCAGTTGCTTGGCCTAATAGCTGAGACCCTTTCTCAATATGCCAGCTTGTGAGTGTGATCAGTGGTTGTGCACCCTAGGTATATTGATCTGATGTTTAATTTTGTCTAATATTTTTACTCTCCTGCTTACTAGTCAAGTCACTATATCCATAAATTTGACTTAATGAGTCCATTTTTCTTTTCTTTCTTCAGAACTGTTTACCTGATCCAAAACACCTTCCAGTGGATTTTCTATATGTAAATCCTGTTTTTTAAATTAGTAAATAAAACTACTGCCTTCAGAATTTTGCCTCGAAAGCAACAGGATGCTTTCAGCAATCTAATGTAAATGCAAACCACTGCATTCTTAACTAAAAGCCATTCTCCTGGGTATGGTGTGTGCTGCTGTTCACCAATCTCTGCTAGATGCTGCCTGAGGTCCCCCTTGCTTCTACACCCTCACACATTCCCCCTGCAGCTCTGATGCTGCTGGAAGGTCCGGAAGTTCCTGCACTGTATTCTAACTGGATCTGTGCTCTTACTACAGACTTGGGGTCCCTACCAATCCACAGCTGCATGGTGTTTGCAGGCCAGTGGGGGGAGAATGGTCCCCTTACGTGTGTTACCTGCCCTCTGCCTACAAGGTGAAACTCAGGGCTGACGGGGTCCCTCTGAGTTTCAGAGTTTGGTGAAACAGATATTCTAGAGTTTCTTCATGGTTCTCCTTCTCCCTGGACAGGCCACACACATGTGCTTTGCCTGACAGAGCCCAGAGCCCATGGCTGTTTTGGATTCTGGTTTGATTCCTTAGAAAAGGCCAGGAATCTGGTTCATGTCAGTGTTCTCCAACATTTCTATCCTTCTCCTACTCAGTAAAAAGTTTTCTGAGCATGAAGATCCAGTGTGTAGATTTATGCATTTGCAAATTAAATGCATGTACTATGGTTCCGTAATTTATATGCAAGACAAAGATTATACAGATATAGGAATTTTAAAAGAATGAGATGAGGAGGAATGCAAATGGAAGTTCTAACATTTTCTTCCTGCATTCTAGCATACTGTCTTGTCCACTCTGACTGGCGGGCTTCCCCATCAAGAAGTCTCTTAGTGAAACTCCATGCCGCTCAGGTGAGGGGGTGTGTGGGGACATGGGGGCAAAGCAGGGATGGTATTTCCAGGAACTGGATTTTGTGTACTTTTGCCTTCAACTCTCGAAATCTGCATGGATGACCTTGAATTGCAGGTGGATTCAAGATTCAGAGAGTTAATGTTTTTCATGATGGAGTTCTATCCAGAGAGGTGGATGTGGATCACACTACATTGCATTGTTTTTCCTGGAAGTTTCTTTCTCTTGTTATTCTTTTCCTTTTAAGCCATGCTATGATGAAAAATAACAGACTGTTATCAAAGAAGGGTAGTATACTCTTAAATACTTTAAGTGGCAAAACGATTTTTTTTTTTTTTGCTAAAACAGTAATACGTGCCATAACCTCGTGGTGGTGGAAATAATTTACACTAGGTTTATCATCTGGATGATCTATGAAAAGGATTCTTTCACACAGGTTATATGATGTAGCAGAGGAAGCATTTGGTCTGCGTCAGTTGTGGAAAGCGAATATCTGTATGGTTTGGGGAATCCCTCTCTGTCTCAGGGTCCCCATTTGTTCATTAGGTGACCAGACTACAGAAGAGGCCACAGTCATTTTTTGGTAATGACTTTCCTTCATCATCCTCCTTCTCCTGTTCCCTCCCCACTCCTGCTCTCCTCCTTCTCCTCTTCTTCTTCCTCACCTAATCTCCTTCATCTAAAGTCCGCAGTTAAGTCCCCAGACAGACAATGAAGGAGGGCTCTAGGGTGTAGGGTGGTGAAAGGCAGGGTCATCTAGGAGTAAATAGAGGGAAGGAGCAGCACCCATCACTTTGGCCAAGTTGTAGTTCCTCCTTCAATTATGGACAAATCTTTTAGGTGGTATCCTGGCCATGGCCAGCAGACCCGAGACCTGCCTGTCCTTCTTGATCTACTCTTTGCAAATCCTTTCATCAGATAGCTTTGGGGGAGTCCTTCCAGTTTTAATAGACTAAAATTTATGTACTTATTTGTGGGGCAAATGTATCTCAGCTGCCTACCTGAAGTCCCCACCTTTTTTTCTTCTACTGGGAAAGTTCAAGGAAATGTAATGGTTTTTCCAGAAACTGTTTGTGCCGGTTGTTCTGTTTACCCTCATGTTCCATTCCATGAGGGATGAGAATGGCCATAGAGCCTAATTTATAAACCGCATATCCTATGCATCCCTTATGTAAAATTATTCTAGCCCACAAATCTTAAAAAAAGAATGTTAATGCATCCCATCCAGAGGACCAGCTGAAGCACACACACACACACAAATGCTTAGACCAAAGAGCTGTGTCACTCAAATTTCTTGTTATCAGGATGAGATGAGGCAACTGTGTTTTCCTATGAAAGATGCCAGTATTTCCTAAATCCTCATATATTTTGTTGGGAATTACATTATTTTATAATGCCTCTTACTAGAATTTAGTTTTATCTCAAACACATGGTTCAGAAATATTGGCTTAAACTTCCAAGAAGAGAGTGTCATTTTCATGAATGTGAGATGTTGTAGTTGTGGGTATCTATAGGAAAACAACGAGCTAGTCTAGTTAGTAAATACTATTGATTGGCTATTAGAGGACATCTGTGGCTACTTTCCCAAGTTCTGTGATTCAGTAACATAAGAAAATGTCACAAAGGGAGCACATTTCAAAAAATTAATAGCTATGATTTTGTAAAATATTTTACAGCCTGAATATTTGTTTTTCTTAATTAAAGAAAATACACAGGGCCCTCACATCAGCTCACTCCTCTCTTTTGAGAGAAAGGACCATGACACTGTTACCCCACAGAGTGACCTGAGAGACTTAACCAGACATAATACTTGACATCTGTACATTATCCAGTTTTTACCATGTAAAGGGCAACAGAATTTATGACCAATGAGAAATATGTAGTCTCAACTGAGTGCAAAATTTGGAAAGTATTAGGCAGACAGTGAGACCTCTATTATTATTATAATAGAAATGCTGATTAAAGATATACTTTCTTTAACAGATGTTAAAATGCCAATTCCCAAGCGATATGAGGTAATATATATTTCAAGCACCAATTAAGTGACATATTTTCTAAGATTTCAAAATTCTTTTAAGCAATGTATCCTTTTTGTAGCCCTATAATAAATAAATAAAATATAAATTTCCTGAGTCTTGGAAAATGCACATTTCTTATTAATTATATAAAATATGAATTCTTCTAAATGGTTCAGAAGTTTAAGTTATCACAGGTGAACATTAGGATTTTTTCACGTTCTAGAGACCTGCATACCATACAACCATCTTGACTGTACTACTGTATTTTAAAAGGAGTAAAATAAACAATATCATTTAATATTAGGCAGTTAAGTACAAATATGCCAGATAATGTAGTAGAGATATTGCCAAAAATCTGTCACATTTGTGAATAAGCTTCTTGTGTCTGATAAGGTGGCTCACTTCATTGAAAAATAAAGCAAACCTCACAAACCTGACACAAGCTATTCTGTGCGAAATCCCACGCCATTTGCACAGCTAGGAAGTAGGGGTTAGATGCCTCTTTGCTGGTTCATTTCACCATGGATCCCACTTGCTGTAGGCCTCTCTACATCATGTTTCCAAAGGAGAGAAGTCACTTTGAGTGCAGGAACTTGTCCCCAGCAAAACAAAGCATGTGACCCCCTGATGCCATTTGACTGAACGATATTTAAAATTGGACAAAGATTTTTCCCTCATTAGATGCTGGCAGAGTTTTACTTCTTTTCAAAGTCTGTCATTCTTTCAACTGTGAGTCAGAGCTCAAGCTAACTAAAACCTGTGAAGGAAAGGATTTTGCGGGTTTTCATGGGGAATCTGTAATTCTTCTTTTTCAGAAGTGGGTGAGTGGGTGTCAGGGTGTCATTTGAGTGGGTGTCAGGCCGCTGTTTGAAGGGTCTCTGTGGTCTCGCTGGGGCGCTGGGCGCCTGTGTGTGGACTGCATGGAACTGTGTGCAGGTCCCTTGCGATTTCTCTTCTCAGCGAGGGCTCTGTATAAGGCTCCTGTGAGAGGTCTCTGTGAAGTCTATGTATTATCTCTGAGAGGTCCCTGTGTGGGGTGAGTGTGGGTCCCCGTGTAGGGTGAGTGTGGGTCCCCGTGCGGAACCAGTGTGGGTCGCCATGTGGAATCAGTGTGGGTTCCCATGTGGGGTGAGTGTGGGTCCCCGTGTGGGGTGAGTGTGGGTCCCCGTGTGGGATGAGTGCAGGTCCCCGTGCGGAACCAGTGTGGGTCCCCATGTGGAATCAGTGTGTGTCCCCATGTGGGGTGAGTGTGGGTCCCCGTGTGGGGTGAGTGTGGGTCCCCGTGTGGGGTCAGTGTGGGTCCCCCTGTGGGGACTCTTAGTGGGGGGCCCTCCATTGCTGGCCTTTCTGCACCTCACAGAAGGAGAAGGGCAAAGGGACTTGCAGCTTCTTGTTTCTTGCTGCTCTGTCAGTGTCCCTCTGTGTCACTTCTCCCGACAGGTGCCTTGGGCGTCCAGCACCCTCAAACCCAGCACTCACCTCTTGGTGCCCCTGAGAGGACCCGGCAGCAGTCAGGCTCAGGGGCCCCGCTCTGTGCCAGCCTCTGCTGAGCTCTGGAGGTTGTGCTGTGCTCTGGGTCCCAGCCCCTCCCAGGGCCCCTGGCTGTGCCCCCAGTGCGGTGTCGGCCCCGGAGGAGGGGCCCAGAGGTGAGACCTGGCTCCAGGGAGAAAGCACAGCACAAGCAGGCCTGTGGCCGCTCCCCCTCAGCAGGTCCTGGTCCCGCATGTTGGGGTCCTGACAGGCGTAGGGCAGGGCCATTCAAGCTGTCACCTGGATCAGGGGACCCTCCTGGAGCAGGACTCTGCAGCACGGGAGTGACTGTGACACAGAGCCCCGGGTTGCTCTGTGGAATTGCTCCTGTCTCCCTGGTTTCCCGTGTGGACGGGCCGGGGAGGAAAGCTGACGGCACCCTTGTTCTCCGCAGGTCACTTCCAGCCCGCTGGGTGACACATCCTGTCTGCTGGCCTCTTCCCCCTCCAGGCTCTGGGGTGAGCAAGGCTGACAGCAGGTGAGACTTGCTACGACCCCAGCACAATCCCTGAGCCTGTGAAGTCCCACTTGTCCCCTGGGGGCCTCCTTGGGCCACGCGTGTAGGTAAAGGTCACAGACCGCGAGTCTGTCGTGAGCTCCCAGTCCTGTGAAAGTTGATTAAATACATTGTGGGGAAGTGAACCTTCCCTGCTTGGGGGCTCCACGGCCTCTGGGAGCCTGGCCCTCCGTGGAGGAGCTCCAGGGGCCTTCCCTCTGTCTGGGCTCTGGGAGCTGGAGTAGGGGGAGAGTCTGGGCTGGGGCCACCATAAGCCACTGGCCCCTGACTTCTTTTCTCTGGGCCTGTACACGGTGGTGGGACGCCAGGGGCTCCTTGGTCACTGCGCCATTTATGGGCGCCTCTGCCACTTGCCTCCTTCCCCTGCATCCCACCCTAGGGGCACATGACAGACAGTGAGGTGACTGCACACACAGTCACACCCCTGCTCGTTCCCCAGGGGGCGGTGAGCACTGTGAGTAGGGCTGTCCTCTCCTCCGGGGCAGGGGTGGATGGCCCTCGGCGGCCTCCATGCTCGTCACCTCACACCCTCAGACCTGGGAGTGCGCGGTCCTCCTCCTCACCGCTGCTCCAGAGTGTGAGAAGGACAGAGGACGGGTGACGCTCCCGGCCCACCTCAATCCCAGCTCCATCGGGGAGAGAAGGAGCTTCCAGGGCAGGCATCATCTATCCCCACCAAGACATGGGGGCAAGGTTTCTGCCACGTCTGGACTCTGGGCTCCCTCCTTATTCTGACATGTGAACTTGTCTCTGACACTTGCTGGAGCCTGAGGGGAATTTCAGCCTCTGCAGACCCCTCCCCTACAGTCCCACAAGTTCAGGGTAGAGAGAGAGCAGGAGAGGACTGAGCCGGTTCCTGAGAAGGGGGAGGTCTTTAGGTTTAGTTCACCTTGACACGTCCTGAATGCTGTTGCTTGTTTCTGTAATGCTGCTATTATGGAAACTTAAATGCAGTGAGGGAATTGAGGTGAGGATGGGTATTCCATGCTGGGATCAACCTCCCTCCATGGCCCCATCCCATCTGGAAGCCAAAGCAGGCACCTGGGAAGAGTGGACCCTGATCCCTTCCCTTCCCCCCAGCAGGGCACAGACAGAGGCCACCACCTCTCATGAGAAGAAACATTTATTTTGGGAAACAAAAATTGTGGTAGGAAGAAGCCATTAACACATAGACAATGTGTTAACATGAGAAGAAACAGGTTTTCTTTTTATGAACTGCACTTGTTCTTGCACTGCTTTCCTACCGGGAGAGGCATGAGAAGCACGCTCTGGTTGACCAGAGGGAACACAGATGGCGCAGGTGGCCTGAGTCACCTGCCACCCTTGGTCTGTGCTGGCAGGGTCTGACTGGGGACTCCAGTTCCCTGGGTGGGAAGGCCAACTTGTCGCCCCTGCCTCTGGTATGCCTGCTGTTGTTAAGGTAGCTGTGGTCCTTGCGGGTGGCTTGGTGACTGTAGGCTGTATCTTTCAACACTCTTCTCTGTTCTGAAGAGGAGAGAACCCTGTGGTAGTGGGAATGCCCCTCTGCTGGGGCCTGGAGCTGTTCTGGGTGCTGATTTAACTCTGAGGCACAGAGTCCTTGGTGAAGCCCCAGTTTGTCTACTAGGGCCTGTCCAACAGCTGTTCCAATCGCCCGAGGATCAATAGCCCTGCTCTCTACAACAGATTTGCCTTTGATTGGCTCCTGGTGGTGAGCAGTGGCTGATACAGGCTTGCCTTTTTGAAGGGATTCTTCTGTTCTTTTGCCTTTTTTATTGCGGCTAAGATACTGCAGAAAGCGCCTTGTCCATTTTTTGCTTTCTGGTGAAAGCTCTCTCTTCTCTGGCGAGAGCTGGGGGTGTTTGCTCCCAAGGGACTCTCCTCTTTCCCTGACCTGAGAAGCGTGGCTCATCCCACTTGCTTGAGAAGCCTTTAGTGCTGAAGACCTTTCTTCATACTCTCCCGGTTTGGGCCTCCAATCGTCCTCCCTCTCATCAGTTGGGGCAAACATCTTGCTCTGGCTGTTCATTTCTTCATCCTCTTCTGGTTTGAGCCTCTCACAGACCTCCCCATCATCAGTTGAGGCAAACTGGCCCTTACACGGGTCCCTAACCTTTGCTTTCCTGGGTTCCTGTTGTCCCTGGTTGCTTCTCGTTTCTTCGTGTTCTCCTGGTTGCAGTCTCCTAACGCTCCTGCACTCCTCAGCTGGGGCAAGCGTCTCGCTCTGGCTTCTTGTTTCTTCATGCTGTCCTGGTTGGGGCTTCGTGAAACCCCTCCACTCCTCAGCTGATGCGAGCACCTCCGTCTGGCCCTTCATTTCTTCATGCTCTTTCGGTTGGGGCCCCTTAAAGTCCCTCCGCTCCTCAGTTGGGGCAGACATCTTGCTCTGGCTGTTCATTTCTTCATCCTCTTCTGGTTTGAGCCTCTCACAGACCACCCCCTCATCAGCTGAGGCAAACTGGCCCTTACACGGGTCCCTAATTTTTGGTTCCCTGGGTTCCTCTTGTCCCTGGCTGCTCCTCATTTCTTCATGCTTTCCAGGTTGGAGCCTCTTAGAGCCCCTCCGCTCCTCGGTTGGGGCAGACATCTCGCTCTGGCTCTTGAATGAGCCCGTACGTGTTGGGTTTCTGAACTCCCGCGGCCCCCGGCTGCTCCGTTCACTCGCGTTGAGGTCACATGGCACCGCCTGGAACGCGGGCGCGTCCTCACTGGCACGTTCCCTCTGGGAACTGGAAAGAGACCTATGAGAAGCCAAGGTGTCTGCAGGAAGGAGCACATCAGCGTGAGAGTCTTGAAGGAGCTCCCCAGTGGCACGGCCTTGAGCCACCTGTGTTTTAAGGCATGGCTCCTTTGGATGTTGGGCAACTGACTTTGTTGTTAGTGACAGGGTTTTCCTAGCGGCTGGAAACCCCAAGACAGTCCCATTCTCCCAGCTTCTGCCCATGAGGTTGACTGTGGGCATCTGATAAGGCAGTCTGCCCTCCTGTCCAGTCAGAGGGGCCTCTGAGGGCCCATAGCTGTCACCAGGTGAAGTCTTTCCCAGGGCCCTCTGGATTTCTGTATGCTCAGGTGAGGGAACAGGGAGGGGACTCACCAGGGTGGGAACTGTTGCTTTTGTTATCACTTTCATTCCCTGATGGGGCTGAGGTTTTCCCAAGAACTTATTAGCAAAGTTGGCTTTTGAGTGTGCCCCAGATTGCCAGGTGGCAGAGGGGGAAAAGGTGGACCTTGGAGAGGACAAGGGTTGAGCCCCACATGGCTTGAGATTTATGGGCTCAAAGGCCTGTTTGGGTAGGCCCCACCTGTGCCTTACCCACCACCTTAGAATATGTGTTTCCAGCATCTGCCGAATGCTTGGACTGAGGAAGGAAAGCATACGGGAGGAGTTTACACAGGGTTTCCAAGACTTCAAGGGTGCTAGATTTCTGATTCCCTCGTGAGGGTGGGGCTTAGGAAAAACACAGTTGGCAGCAAGGCAGGATTCACGCACAATCACAGGGATCAAACCTTGATTAATCTGCGTCGACTTTGTGCTCAAATGGGCTTTCAAGATTTCTTCTAGATGTTTCTTCTCTGGGCTACTGGGTAAACAGTTTCCAGAGTCACTCATCAAGGGCCTCATCAGGTATCTTTCAGACTCCTTTTCAGAGTTTCTTTGCAGAAACTTCCCTGGGAGCCTGGCCCTGGAGGAAGCTTTGGAGATCCTCCTCAGACATGGCCTTAGACCCTTGCCGAAATCCTTCCCTGGTTGAAATTGCATTTGACCCTTCCTATGGGATCTCCTAGGGCGCCTGGACCTTATCTTCTGTGGGTCCAGTCTCCTTTTGCCTGTAAAAGCAGAGGGCTGCCAGGGTCCCTGCTTGCCCTGTGCCTGATAAGTCCTTAAAACTTGGCACTGAGAGGAACTCAATTCCAGAGACAGAGACAGGTGGATACTGAGGCACAGGCCCCTCTTGGTTTGAGCTTTGATGAGCCTCTTTTGAAGATGTTGCTTCTGGAGATCAGGGCCAATTAAGTCCTCATGATGAATAGAAACTGACCTTTGGGCCTGAGAGCGCCCCCTCTCTTGGGGAAGGTTGAGACTGAGTTGGCTAAAGCCTTTCTGAGATCTTTTGACCACAGAGGATGAAGGCTTCCCACTTTTCAGTTGCTTCTGCAACAAGGGGCATTTCAGCCATTGAGTTTCAGTTGGGATAAAATATGGTGTCTTGTTCTGAAATGTAGGACAGTCTAGTCCACAGGTACTCATCTGGGGTGGAGAATAAGGTGGTCTGAATGGGAGAGAAGATGGGAGGTAGGGCTGGGCCTGGATCTGAGCCAGAGGTGGGGACTGGCACGGAGGCAAGGTTTGAGTGAAAGGCTGGGGTGGGACCCCCGGGCAGGGCAAGACTGCGGCCTGGGAAGGGCCTAAAGGTATTCTAGGTTGAATTGAAACTGGAAAGCCATTAGAAACTCCACTGAATAAAACAAAGGGTGCCTGCTGTTGAGTAGAGCTCCTAGTAGCCACCAGGGGCTCGCTGTGCAGAGAGAGGTGACCCCAGTAGAGCTGGGTGTATGTCAGTTCCAAGTGGTCCCTCAAGACCTCGGAGTGTAAGAGCTGCCGAGGACCGGGTAGCTGCTCTGTTTTGTCTTTCCTGTTCCAGAAAGATTGAGGGGTTGTGTTGTCCTGCTCAGCACCCAGTGATTTCCACACATTCCCTAAAGTGTTCAGGTGGTAGTCTGAGCTCATTTGTTCCGAGAATGACCCATCCTTTTCTTTCCCCTTATGAATCTTTAGTTCTACTTTCATGGTGATTAGAATCTCCAGCAGCTTCTGGACTTCAGGGTTGACAAGTGAGGGGCTACCAGTCTCTACCTGCTTGTCTGTGGGCTCTTCCTGGAAGGGGGCCCCTGGTGGCTGGTGGGACAGGTGTTCTTGCCGGGACTCACTCTGTGATGAGGTGGGGAAGAACAAGGCCTTGGTAGTCTTCCACCAGAAGGACAGGAACAAAATGGGATAGCATGCGAGGCCAAGACTCAAGATGGCTGCGATGGTAGATGCCAAAAAAGAGTTACCTGGAGGTGAGCTCTTGGCAACAGTGCCAAGGGTGATTTTCTTCAAGTTGGATTGGTCTTGAGGTTCTTTTGACAGGGTGGAGGCCACAGGTAAAGAACCCTGGGTCAGAGGAGCCAGGGCAGCTGATGGGCACGTGGCAGGAACAGCCTCTTCTGCAGGTTCCCTGCAGGGCGGGTGGGCTCCAGCAGACGCTGCTCTGCACACCTCACCAGGGGGGTCTTGATAGGAGAGCTGATGAGAGCTGCCCTTGTCAGGGAGCCTGCCCAGGTGGCTTGAGGAGACATGAGGCACAAGCTGCAGCCAGGAGCGCCCAGGGCCAGGAGGGCTGGGCAGGCCAGGCAGGGGTGGGCACCTGTGGCCCACGGCCCTCCATGGCCCCCATGCTGACTTCACAGTGCTCCTGCTGTCCCTTACCCCAGGGCTTTGGCCGTACCCCACCCTCAGCGCTCCCCCTCCCAGCTCAGCCCCAGGCTGCCTGCAGCCCAGGTGTCACACCATAGGCTTTGGGTGGAAGAAGAACCCAGGAGAGAAGGGGAAAATTCTTTACCTTTGTAGACGTGAAGTCAGGGCCCGAACCTCTTCCAGGCAATCTCTGAAAACTGGAAAAGAGCAGACTGGGTCATGGTGGTGAAGGCAAGGGCTTAGGGGGTCTTACAGGAGGCTAAGTGCTGTGTCCCTTTAAGGGGACACCATTGGGAGATTGGAGCCCGAGCACCAGCGTCCAGGGCCACATGATCCCTGACAGTGATGGCGAAGCTCATGAAAGGGTTTATCATTTACAAAGTACTTCCATATCCATTACCCCTTGCTGCCCTCCCATCCTCCCTGTGGGGGACAATGGGCAGGGGTCACATCACACAGGAATCTGAGCAAAGTTAAACAACTTGTCCACGGTCGGACCTGGAGGTCCCACCTCCCAATCCAGGCGCTATTGGTCCACTGTAGCCCACACACCCCTGCTGGGCCACACCCTTTTCCGGGCCCCTTACTGCTTCATTGTGCACATGGACTCTGGGAAGTATCTGGGTTCTGCTCTCCTTCCCAGGAACCTCCCTGAGGGTTCTGTTTCTTGAGGCACAGGCCCTGCCCCTGGCCTCCTCGGAGCCTGTGGAGTGGGCCCTCAGGGCTGGGAGAGATGGGGCCCAACCCTCGGGCCACACAGGGCTGGATGGCACAACTTACCTTGCAAAGCTCTGTTTTTCATCTTAACCTTGTGTTTCCCCCTCCACTCCGTCTGATGCTGAGAGACAGAAAAAACGAGGACCTGGGACCCAATTCTCACTCTCCCCTCTCTAGACAAGCATCAGACACTCAGTGTCCATACATAATAGGACTTTTTACATTTAACTAACAGAGCTCTGTGGTTTTTCTTTCCTTTCACTCATTTTTAAAGAGGATAAAAATATTTTCTGTTTTCCTTCTCTGTGAAGGACATAAAGAAGGATTTTCAATGTGAGATTCACCCTGGATTTCTTTTGTCACTGTTCCTCTGCTCAAGAAACACACACGTTCTCTGAACTACGGGTTCATCTGAGCTCCAGCAGGTGGGTCTCTGCTTCCCGAGGCCAGGGCCACTCCAACCCCCGCTCTGAGGCTCTCAGGGCCTCAGCACTGCCAGCAGATCAGCCCTCATCCGAGACACGTGTTCACAGCTGGTGATCCATTGCTCATGGGCCTGTCCTCTGGCTGAGATTGAACTCAGTATCCAGTCCTTGACCTCTGGTCACTGTGTGTGAGACTTGCCCTGGAGCCCTCTACCACACCTGGACAACTGGTCTGAGATCTTTGGATACAAATCCTAGTGTTCACTCTATCCCCTGCCGAGGCTGGCTTGCCCTTAGAGGGATGACGTCCTATTCTTAGGAGTAGATGTCCTATTCTTTCCCATTTCAGGAGTCTCTGAAGTTGATTCAGAAAAGTGGAAATAATAATAGAAAAGAAGGGAGAAGCATGTGCTTGTGGGTCTGGCCCAAGGGTTCCTTACCTTCGTGATGTTTCCATGTTTCCTAGGAGGTGGTGAAGATAGATTATTCTGGAGGTAGGAGACTAACAGGAAATAGAGCCCCAGTCCACACAGAAAGCCAAGGATGGTGGCACTCGCCCAGGAAGTGCGACTGGAGTACAGCCAAGTATCAAAAGTGCTTTTCAGAGAAAAGAGAGGATTCTCCATCATCTGAATCACATTGCTGGCTTCAGGCAACTGAGCACAGGATGTGTACTTGGGGACTGATGTCCTAGGCTTACATCATAGAGCTGTGGTCTAGTCACAAAGGGCTCTTGAGGGTGGAGGAGGGAGTAATAGAGGAGGAGGCTGGACCACGGCCCCTTCCCACCATCCGCCCCACAGCTCTATCCCTCCACCCTCATGGGTCTTCTAGACCTTAGTCAATTTTCTATTCATTCCACCTGGAAATCACATTTTTCCTGGTTCCTCAGATCTCTTGGGGATTTCGAAAGATTCCCTTTCTCTCCTATTGAATCATTACTTATTTCAGCAGAAGCTGAAGATACAATAGGAAGGCCATTAATATGCAGTACACTTTTTGCTTCCCTTTCCAATTTTAGTGATTCTGGAATCATCATTTAATGTTGTGATAATATTCAATTGAGAAAATTAAGTTTTCTGTTTTTTGACAAATAATTTGAGCCCTCAACAAACAAAAGTTTTTTGTTTTTTTTTTATTAAATCAAGTGGTCTGCGGATTATCCAGTTCATTTGGATAATACCCGCCATAGGTATGGATCTCTTTCTAATTAATGTTGTCTGGAGAGAAAGATGAAAACAGCTTTTTACAATTTAAATGTCATCGGTCTCCTGTCAGAATACGTTTTTATTGTGCTTTATCTTACAAGATGGTACATTTCCCTACTACTTCCTCAGCATCTGTCAGGTATATTAGGAAATGGGTTTTTTCCTCAGGTAATTGCTCAAATCTATAAGATGGTTTTAGGTCTACTCTCTCTGACCTGTTTTGACCTTTAAACCTCTTCGAGTCCTAGATGCACGTTGCATCTCTTTCTAAGATCCTGGGAGGTGTGGCCATTTGAAAAGCCTTCCCTTTTTATCGCCATTGATATTTACTGTTATACCTCTCTGCGAGGGCTGCTTGATGGGGGTGTCACATGAACATTCCCCCTGCTTGTTTTCTGTGCTTTATGGGAGTAATGTGAGCTTTCTGTTTTAGATAATTTACTATGTTCTCCACTGTGGACAAAGCAGGGAGTGAGCATATTGCTGTAAGGCAAAACAGCATGATTGATAAGGTGGGTGTAAAACAAGCCAAGAGTCGTGGTCCTCATGTGTGTAATAGGTTCCATCAAGTGAGGGACAAGTGGAAGTGATGCAAAGAGAGAGAATGGAAATGAAACTAAGAAATAATCTGTCCATTTTTATTTTCTTTAATGTCACCAGCCTGGATGAAAAGACTTCAAAGCACATAGAACCAATGAGTCAAAAATTATATTGTAATTATACATCCATTATTTTCATGTGAGTTCTTAGATCATGTTTTACCAGGTATTTTTCTGAAACATTTTTCTGAATAAATGGAAAGGTGTTCCTGATAGGCAGGAAAGGCAGATATCAACATTTTACAATTGACTTCAGAGATGTAGAGAGCTGGAAAGAGTGTTGTTGGAAATTAATGACTTTTTTCAAACCCTTCCTAAAACTGAGGTTGCAGGACAAGCAACCAACAGGAACTCTAGAGAGTGACAGGCACCTGCAGGGAGAAACAGCAACTTGACATTCATTTACTTAAAACAGACACAGACTGAATGAATTATAAGCCCAGAGATTAAACTAGACAATTTTAACAAATTGAGCAACAAAACAAACAACCAAATACCGGATTATAAACCAAAGAATAAAATAAATGTCCATGAGTCCATACTTATATAAATAAATCATTGACCAGAAAAATAAATTACAGAAAAATTACAAATAATATATAAAGATATTTAGATATTCCTGCCTCCAAGAAGTGGAGTTTTATTTTGACCATGTATTGGGTTTAGTGTTGGGTTTCTAGCTAACAGAGATTTGAGAGAGAAAAAGAATAACTTTACAGTGAATAAACCTGGCAGGTACCACCTAAGTCTAGTGGTCCTGATAACATCCTCAATTATAAGTCATCTTGAAATCATGTACCCTCTGATATGATGCATAAGAAAAGCATTCACCTCTGTACTATGCTTCCCCCAAACCCATAACCCAAGTCTAATCATGAGAAAATATCAGAAAAAAGCAAAATGAGAGATATTCAAACTTGAAAAAGTCATGAAAGTCAAGAAAAGACTGAGAAGCTCTCACAGATTGAGGATGACTAGGCAGATAGATAACTAAATGCAACATGTTCTTATTTGGATCTGGATCAGACAAAGGACATTAATGGAAAGACTTGGTGAAAGTAGAATGAAGTCTGCAGTTTACTTAATAGTGTAGTACCAATGTTAATTTCTTAGTATTAACAACTGTAGTATGGTTATATAAGATGTTAACATTAAGAGAAGCAGTTTCCAGAAGTCATCACTCCTATCCTTACGATAAGGAAAATCTGGAAAAACTGGAAATCAACAATTCTTTCCCATTTCAGGAGTCTCTGTAGGTGATTCAGAAAAATGGAAATAATAATAGAAAAGAAGGGAGAAGCATGTGCTTGTGGGTCTGGCCCAAGGGTTCCTTACCTTCGTGATGTTTCCATGTTTCCTAGGAGGTGGTGAAGATAGATTATTCTGGAGGTAGGAGACTAACAGGAAATAGAGCCCCAGTCCACACAGAAAGCCAAGGATGGTGGCACTCGCCCAGGAAGTGCGACTGGAGTACAGCCAAGTATCAAAAGTGCTTTTCAGAGTAAAGAGAGGATTCTCCATCATCTGAATCACATTGCTGGCTTCAGGCAACTGAGCACAGGATGTGTACTTGGGGACTGATGTCCTAGGCCTACATCATAGAGCTGTGGTCTGGTCACAAAGGGCTCCTGAGGGTGGGGGAGGGAGTAATAGAGGAGGAGGCTGGACCACGGCCCCTCCCCACCATCCGCCCCACAGCTCTATCCCTTCACCCTCATGGGTCTTCTAGACCTTAGTCAATTTTCTATCCATTCCACCTGGAAATCACATTTTTCCTGGTTCCTCAGATCTCTTGGGGATCTCGGCTTGAACCCACCATTTTCATAGCCTTTGAAACTCTGAAATTCTCCCAGGATTTTGGCTGTTTCCCAACGATTTTAACTCTCAGAATCTCCTTTGTTCACAATTCCATCGTTTTTTCATCTCGCATATTTACATTTAAGTTGTATCAATACTTTCTCAGCAAATTTCAGTTATACAATACAGTATTATCAGCTCTGGTCACCACGTTGTACATTAGATCCTAAGACTTTCATCTCATACAAAGTTTGTACCCTGTTGCCACCCTCTCCTTATTTCCCCCAACCCTAGCCCTTGGCAAACACTCCTCTGTTTCTATGAGTTTGACTGTTTTCTGTGTGGATTCTGTATATAATTGATAATAGGCAGTATTTGCCTTTCTCTGTCTGGCTTTCACTTAGCATGATGTCCTCTAGATTCATCCACATTGTTGCAAATATGAACACCACTTTTCCCATATAATAAGTTTTTTACTTTCATCAACCCAGAAATAGAACTTTTTTTAGACTTATTTAATTTTGAATATTTAATTTGTTATAGTTTCCATCCACCTTTGCCGACTTCACTCAGAATAATTAACACAAAAATTCAAACTAATGATGATTATTTCAAATTTACAAAACCAAGTATAACAAAAAGATAAGTAATTTAACCTCTAAATGATATGTTTTGTGTTAGTAACATTATATACTTCTGAAGTTAGAAAAGCTTCACAAGAACTGTACACACACACACACACACACACACACACACATTTTGACAGACGAATGCAGTATATTCAAATCCAAAAATTAAGCATGTCCTCATTTTCTCTAAATCTTTTGTATATTGTCTTGACCACATTTCTTCTCACTCTGCCCAAAATAGACAGTCTCCATTCTCCAGAGTTTAGAAACATGTGTGGATCACCCAGAAGTCAGAAATGGGTTAGGTGAGCTTAGGTTCTCATCTTTAGAGTAGACACTGGGACTGGAGGACCAAGGCCTGGGTTAAAGTCATCTACGGTAGCCTTTTCTGATATCCCTAGTGTGTTCTACACATATTCTCTTTTTCATAATACACCTTGCCTTCCCCCTCCTACCCTACCCTCTCCAGACCCTGGAGCTTCGAGTCTTGCCTGTACCTTATAGAGAGGGCACTTTGAGTCTTATAGGAAATCCCCTATGACATCATTGGACATCCCTTTTGGCAGGTGGAATTGGGTATTCACTTAGGGATTGTACTTTTTAATCACTAGCTGGTTAATTTTTCTTAATATGTGAAATATTTATTTGGCTATACTGTCATGAATGTACATGTTCAAGAACATGTCTCTAGCATCTACTGTTGCTTTTATTACAGTCTCTTCACCCTTTATGATATTGTCACTGGGGCATGACAGTCCTCAGTGTGAACAACTAGGGCACCTGAGGAGCATGGAGGTCCCTAATTTAGACAACTAGAATCAATGGAGATCATGGTGGGTCCTGATTTCTGCTTCATTTGCAGGGGGACTTATGACTGAAATGTGAGTCTCATCTTGACCTAGAAAATCAGGCTTGGGCATGCAAGGAATCACCTTCCAATATGATTCTGTGAGATAATGGAAAATATATATTGGTCTCTGCCACCAGTGCCTGGCACAGAGCTCCTGAAGCTCTTGTGATTTCCTGGGTGATAGGAGTGTCTTTTTTTTTTTAATTAATTTTTATTGGGTTATAGTTGATTTGCAATGTTGTATTAGCTTCTGCTGTACAGTAAGGTGAATCAGTTATACATAGACATATACACACTCTTTTTTCGATTCTTTTCCCATATAGGTCATTACAGAGTATCGAGTAGAGTTCCCTGTGCTATACAGTAGGTCGTTATTAGTTATCTATTTTATATAAAAGTGTCTTTTTGTGATAGGGATGGGGCAGGCACGTGGCTATGAGCGAGCAACCATCAGCAGTCCCACTCAGCCACTGGTTGGCTTTGCAGTGGGCCCCTCCCCCTCCCCTTCCTCTGTTTAAAAGGAGCCTGAATTCAGACTGGAGGAAGATGGTTCTTTGAGACACTAGTCTACCATCTTCTCAATCTGCTGGCTTTCTGAACAAAGTCATTATTCCTTACCCCAACACCTCGTCTCCTGATGTACTGGCCTGTCGTGCAGCGAGCAGAGTGAGCTTGGGCTTGGTTTCATTTTGCTCTCGTGAGGTGACTCTGGGTGGGCTCCTGGATGGCTCCTGGGTGAGGGCTGGTCACCAGAAAGACCAAGCCATGATGCAGGCTTGACCTTTTTAGCCCCACCCCACTATTCTCTTGAGAAGGGAGAAGGGCTAAAAAGGGAGTTAATGACTGATCACATGCCTACATGAGGAAGTTTCCGTAAAAATCCCTAAAGCACAGGATTTGGAGAGTTTCCAGGTGGGTGAATACATCCACATTCTGGGAGGGTGACACACCCCAACACTGCGGGGACAGAAGCCCCTGAGTTTGCGACCTTCTCAGATATCATCCTATGTATCTCTTCATCTGAATGTTCATCTATATCTTTTCTCATATCCTTCGATAAACTGGTAAATATAAGTATTTCCCTGAATTCTGTGAGCCACTTTGGCCAATTAATGGAACCCGAGGAGGGGGTCTTGGGCATCATTTCCTGAGTACAAATTATTGATTCTCTGAACCCTTTTGTACACATGAGTGCTTAGATATTCACCTTTGTAGGTATTAGACAGTTACACATACAAACACTTACAGATTATGGAAAGATGATTTTTTACTTGATAAAAAGATAATCTTGGTTATACCAAAAGAGGTCTTGTATAAGTTGTTCTTATTACCCTAAGCTAGTATATTTATTTCCAATTTATGCATATTTTGATCAGAGAATAATTTGTTGCATAGTTAACTCTCTTAGTAGTCACCAAAATCATGTTTAATGTCTTCCTCAAGAGATAAGACAACTTTATACTTAACAAGTCAAACAAAGGTCTCTTTCTGGAGCTGGGACTGAAATTCAAGTCTGCTACTTTATTGCCTCTTATCATCAAATGATGTAGGAACAAATTAAGAAAAATATAGAAGAATGTCAAGTAAGATAGTGGGTATACTGTGAGTTATTTTATTTACTTCGTATTTAAAAACACATAACATGGGCTTCCCTGGTGGCGCAGTGGTTGAGAGTCTGCCTGCCAATGCAGGGGACACGGGTTCGAGCCCTGGTCTGGGAAGATCCCACATGCCGCGGAGCAACTAAGCCCGTGAGCCACAGCTACTGAGCCTGCGCGTCTGGAGCCTGTGCTCCACAACAGGAGAGGCCGCGACAGTGAGAGGCCCGCGCACCGCGATGAAGAGTGGCCCCCACTCGCCGCAACTGGAGAAAGCCCTCGCACAGAAACGAAGACCCAACACACCCAAAAATAAATAAATAAATAAATAAATAAATAAATAATTTAAAAAAAAAACACATAACACTTGTGAAGCGTCAGGTATGGTTCCATTTAAAATACTGACCATTTAATAGTTTAATAGTTTATGTGTGACATAAATAATGTATATCTGTGGGATCTAACACAAAAAAAGAGCATCACAAGCATGTCTGAAAATAGAATTGCTCTTAGCAATGTCAGACCATAACTGTGCAGTTTGTCAAGGTGTTCTTACTATGAAATTCCCAGTGTATCACTTTTCACTGAAACTTCTGATGATATGCATTTCAACCCTACTTTGCTGTTTTGATCAAGGTTTTCCTTCTTTCTACACTTTTACAACAGTACTGTAACATCGTAAGCATGATTCAAAGTGTAGTTCTTTAAAAACTTCCTTTAAGAGAATTTTAGAGAATCCTGCAAAGTACATGTCTCCACATGTATCATCCTACTTCTGTCAAACCACTTAGCATTTGCTTGATAGCGGAATCATCTATGGATATGTCTGACTTTTCTCCTAGATAGCAAATTTCTGGAGAGCAGGGACAGTTTTGGGCAGATTCAAGCAACATGGAGAAACCCTGAGATTCTGTGGGCCCAGGCGTCCCTCTTGCATGCAAGGCCTAGGTAGGGTTTGAGCCGGGTGACTTGCCCAAGATCATATGTCTAGTTTGTGGCAGAAATAGGCCTATCACACAGTCCCTTGACTCTTAGTCCTGTATTTTTTTTTTTTTTAATAAATTTACTTATTTATTTATTTATTTTTGAGTGTGTTGGGTCTTCGTTTCTGTGTGTGGGCTTTCTCTAGTTGCGGCGAGCGGGGGCCACTCTTCATCGCGGTGCGCAGGCCTCTCACTATCGCGGCCTCTCGTGTTGCGGAGCACAGGCTCCAGACGCGCAGGCTCAGTAGTTGTGGTGAACGGGCCTAGTTGCTCCGTGGCATGTGGGATCTTCCCAGACCAGGGCTCGAACCCGTGTTCCCTGCATTGGCAGGCAGATTCTCAACCACTGCGCCACCAGGGAAGCCCAGTCCTGTATTTTTATACCACACAGCTCAAGCCAACTGTGACCTGATTGTCCTTGTATAATGAAGATGGCCTTCCAATAAGCCAATAAGTAGATATTGGGCACTAAAATATGCCTAACATAGCAGCATGGGACTAAGGAGGAAATAAAAGAAAACTAATAAGAACCATCATGTATTTATTATTATGCCACCAAATAGAATTTTTTAGCCTTCATCCTTATAGTAAAGTACCAGTTTGGGGAAATAGCCCACTACCTTTGCTCATTTATGCACCGCAGATGATATGAATTGTCATTGGATCTGAAGACAATGTATGTGTTGACTTTAGTATCACAGATCTTATCTTCACTGTGCTATATTTTGCTTATGATCTGTTTATGAATTATGCATCTATGTTTATGAGGGAGATTGTGGTTCTTCCTGAAATGAAAGGTTCCTGGTCTTATTAACAGCTATGCCACGACCTCCACCATAGTCTTCCAGTTTGCCTGTTTCTTTGGTCTCAGCATTCTCTGCTACGACACACAATGCTAATGTCTGGATTGCGACGCATGTAAATTCCAGCAAGGTGGAAGGAATGAAAGAGGATGAGAGAAATCTAGCACTGCCAGAAATTAAGAAGTGAAAAATCTTGGGGAAATGGGAATGGACACAAAAACCATTAAAGAGAGTTTATTTCATGAAGACAAGGTTGTTTTCACATTCAAAAAAATCAATCATTATTACACATCATATTTATAGGATAAAGGAGGAAAGTCCAATGATCACCTTAGTAGATGCAGAAAAAGAATTTGGTGTAACCCAGTATGTTAAATGACTTATTTTTCTATTGCATCATATTCTTGACAATCCTAATGTTGTTTCTTGTATTTCACAAACTCTAAAACCTAATCCTGCTCAGTACTTTTCTAGGCTTACATGTATATTTCTTATGAAACCTTTAGGGCATGTGTTTAGAATGTAAATCAATAAGGAAACTCTTCCAGAAAACCTAATCCAACTAGGATAGTGTGTATAGTAGAGAGGAACCCTCGTGTTAAATAAAGACCCCTCCCCTAAAAAATTAAGCAGTATTATATTGGATTATTTCCCTGACCTATGTGATGATTTTTATCTCTGTAATAAAAGAAGCCATAAGTATAGGAAGTGCCTGCTGCTCAGTTATTAAGGTGAATTTCAGAAAGATTCCCTTTCTCTCCTATTGAATCATTACTTATTTCAGCAGAAGCTGAAGATACAATAGGAAGGCCATTAATATGCATTACACTTTTTGCTTCCCTTTCCAATTTTAGTGTTTCTGGAGTCATCCTTTAATGTTGTGATAATATTCAATTGAGAAACTTAAGTTTTCTGTTTTTTGACAAATAATTTGAGCCCTCAACAATCAAAAGTTTTTTTTTTTTTTTTTTTTTTTTTATTAAATCAAGTGGTCTGCGGATTATCCAGTTCATTTGGATAATACCCGCCATAGGTATGGATCTCTTTCTAATTAATGTTGTCTGGAGAGAAAGATGAAAACAGCTTTTTACAATTTAAATGTCATCGGTCTCCTGTCAGAATACGTTTTTATTGTGCTTTATCTTACAAGATGGTACATTTCCCTACTACTTCCTCAGCATCTGTCAGGTATATTAGGAAATGGGTTTTTTCCTCAGGTAATTGCTCAAATCTATAAGATGGTTTTAGGTCTACTCTCTCTGACCTGTTTTGACCTTTAAACCTCTTCGAGTCCTAGATGCACGTTGCATCTCTTTCTAAGATCCTGGGAGGTGTGGCCATTTGAAAAGCCTTCCCTTTTTATCGCCATTGATATTTACTGTTATACCTCTCTGCGAGGGCTGCTTGATGGGGGTGTCACATGAACATTCTCCCTGCTTGTTTTCTGTGCTTTATGGGAGTAATGTGAGCTTTCTGTTTTAGATAATTTACTATGTTCTCCACTGTGGACAAAGCAGGGAGTGAGCATATTGCTGTAAGGCAAAACAGCATGATTGATAAGGTGGGTGTAAAACAAGCCAAGAGTCGTGGTCCTCATGTGTGTAATAGGTTCCATCAAGTGAGGGACAAGTGGAAGTGATGCAAAGAGAGAGAATGGAAATGAAACTAAGAAATAATCTGTCCATTTTTATTTTCTTTAATGTCACCAGCCTGGATGAAAAGACTTCAAAGCACATAGAACCAATGAGTCAAAAATTATATTGTAATTATACATCCATTATTTTCATGTGAGTTCTTAGATCATGTTTTACCAGGTATTTTTCTGAAACATTTTTCTGAATAAATGGAAAGGTGTTCCTGATAGGCAGGAAAGGCAGATATCAACATTTTACAATTGACTTCAGAGATGTAGAGAGCTGGAAAGAGTGTTGTTGGAAATTAATGACTTTTTTCAAACCCTTCCTAAAACTGAGGTTGCAGGACAAGCAACCAACAGGAACTCTAGAGAGTGACAGGCACCTGCAGGGAGAAACAGCAACTTGACATTCATTTACTTAAAACAGACACAGACTGAATGAATTATAAGCCCAGAGATTAAACTAGACAATTTTAACAAATTGAGCAACAAAACAAACAACCAAATACCGGATTATAAACCAAAGAATAAAATAAATGTCCATGAGTCCATACTTATATAAATAAATCATTGACCAGAAAAATAAATTACAGAAAAATTACAAATAATATATAAAGATATTTAGATATTCCTGCCTCCAAGAAGTGGAGTTTTATTTTGACCATGTATTGGGTTTAGTGTTGGGTTTCTAGCTAACAGAGATTTGAGAGAGAAAAAGAATAACTTTACAGTGAATAAACCTGGCAGGTACCACCTAAGTCTAGTGGTCCTGATAACATCCTCAATTATAAGTCATCTTGAAATCATGTACCCTCTGATATGATGCATAAGAAAAGCATTCACCTCTGTACTATGCTTCCCCCAAACCCATAACCCAAGTCTAATCATGAGAAAATATCAGAAAAAAGCAAAATGAGAGATATTCAAACTTGAAAAAGTCATGAAAATCAAGAAAAGACTGAGAAGCTCTCACAGATTGAGGATGACTAGGCAGATAGATAACTAAATGCAACATGTTCTTATTTGGATCCGGAACAGACAAAGGACATTAATGGAAAGACTTGGTGAAAGTAGAATGAAGTCTGCAGTTTACTTAATAGTGTAGTACCAATGTTAATTTCTTAGTATTAACAACTGTACTATGGTTATATAAGATGTTAACATTAAGAGAAGCAGTTTCCAGAAGTCATCACTCCTATCCTTACGATAAGGAAAATCTGGAAAAACTGGAAATCAGCAAGTTTTCATAGACTCATCAAAGAACTAAAGTTGCAAGGCTAATTGTCACCCCAAAATTTGGAGAGACAGGCACATCCAGAGAGATATAGGAGCCAAGATCTGCTTACCTGCAGCAGGAGCCATAGACTAGCAGGATGACTTAAAAGGTAATTTTGACAAACTGCTGGAAGCCAAGGATGACTAGTTGAGAGGGAGAAAATCCTGGGAGCCAGACTCTTGGAGGGCATTACCTTCAGGAACCCCTGCAGGCTCTCATGGTGAGGATGGAGAGAGGTACCCTGGTGGCTCTGGAGGGGGTGGGGACGAAGGGGTGGCAATGGAGCTTTCTATGTAGCAGAATCTTACTCTCCAGAGAAAGGACTTGGCCAGAGTGCAATTCTGAAATCTTATCCCAGCTAGAGGAAATAAATTCTCCCCCAATTCAGCCTTCTACATCCTTCCTTTCTCATGTGATGCGGTGTGTTGGGGGAACATGTCAGCAGGGGATAGGGCTTCAAGGAAATGCTGCAGCCAAGGGAAGGCGTAGGGGCAGGGGAAAGAGCCATATCCTTGGGGAGAGTCAGAAACAGTTGTGAAGGCCACACCCTCAAACAGAGTCCCACTAGAGACTGGGATTTACTGCAAGATTATAGAATGTTTTCCCTCCCGCACAGTTCACCATCACACCCGCAGGCCTCCAGGATAGTTAAGAGTAGATCACAGCCAAGAGAACTGCAAGACACAGACTCAAGCTGAGCAACAGTACTTAGGGAAACCCCAAATCAAGATGAGAGACAAGGGACTTCCCTGGTGGTCCAGTGGTTAAGACTGTGTGCTCCCAATTCAGGCGGCCCAGGTTTGATCCCTGGTCAGGGAACCAGATCCTGAATGCCGCAACTAAAACCCGGCTCAGCCAAATAAATAAGTATTAAAAAAAAAAAAAAAAAAAAAAAAAAAGAGGAGAGACAAAAACAAGGACATTAGAGGAATTTGAAGCCTTTGGCACCTATGTTACCACAAACATTAAAAACAGAGCAACTGACAAAGATCAGAAAATTATATCTACATAAAGGAGGAACTTCCAAGGAGAAATGAATGCTGGTAAAATGAAATCCTTGAGTTTTCTGCTTCTTAATCAATCTAAAAAATAACTTTTATCAGCCCTGGTGGCCTAATGGATAACATATAACTGTTTTAAGGGACAATAGTAACAATGTGTTAAGGAATTATGGCACATGGATAAGTGAAATTAATGACAGCCACGTCACAAGGATGGGAGAAAAGAATTGGGAATACTATGTTATAAAGTTCCTGCACCCATCAAGTGGTGTAGTGTTATTTCAAGGTGGGATTAGATTATTTTAAAAATGCATATTGTAAACTCTAAGGAAACCATAAAAAATTTAAGGAGTATAACTTACACTCTTAAGTGAGGAGATAAAATGGAAACATTAGGGGAAACTGGGTACAAGGAACAGTCTGTACTATTTTTGCAACTTTGCTGTTATTCTAAAATTATTCCCAAAGTAGTAGTTTAATATGTTCCTTAAGTGTACTTGCTTAATTATGAAACTGTCTCAAATAAATTAATGGTGCATCTCTTGCCCTCAGTTCCTAATTTTTGAAAAGTAAAAAATCCTGGAAAAATTAGCACATTTAAGTCAGTTTCTCCACTCAGTAAGTGTTCCTTATAGCTACTAACATAATTAGGATTTTTACACAAGATCCCTTGCTTTTAAACAGCTGATTTCTCAGGCAACCAAAATTCCTCAGCCAAACTGTGTAACATGATGTGCTCCGGATTTGTACATGAGCCTATTTTCTCTGAGTCCATTCTTTCTTTAAATACCAAACTCATCCAGTATAAATTCCTATTAAAGCAAAGGCCAGCTTGTAAAAATAACGGTTCAATCAACCCACAGATCCCTCTCTGCCTCTGAGCACAGGACTATCTGAACAACTAACCCGAGATTTATAGCCTTCCAAATATTATTCCTCCCCCTCCACCCCTCCACCTCACTTCCAGTATTAATGTCACTCAAAAATCTCAGAGGATCATTTCACATGTTTAACGGCCTCATTTAATTTTTTTTCTTCTTACCAAACATGAACCTGGGTTCCTACAATACCAATTTAGCCAAGTCTCCAGACAAACTTGTTCCCTTTGACAGCTGGCGATACAAATTCTCATTCCAGCTGCTTCCACCAGCGTGCTCAGGTCTTTAAGCCCACCAGGTGGAGGTGGGAAGGTGGAAGGGGTGGACCCAGGCCCCCCACCCAGTCTTAGATTCTGCTTCCTCTGACCTCACTGGAAAGGTTCCTCTGCACCCCTTACAGTGTCTGTTGTGCACTACCGGGTGGAATTGAGGGAGAGAAGGACCGACTGTCAGCTCCCACATTTACTGAACGTGCCTTTTTCTGCAACATGTTTGACGAGCTGGTTGGGACCGCTCTGAGCAGCCAAGCCCCCCCCCCCCCCGCTGCCCCGCATCTGCCCCACTGAGGCCACCTACCCCGAATGTCTGCAAGTAACCAAAGGCCCTCCCCAGCGCCCAGAAATCCACAACCCCTAAGAAGACACTCTGTGTTAAATGAAAGTTTGAAGAGATATTTCTTTCCCCTTTGGAGTAACTCATAAAATGTTAGAAAAGAATCTAATCCTTAGTGAATTACATATGAGATTTTATTAGGACCCAAATATTGATATCGAGCATACTGTCTGATTCGAAAATTCTGGGACTACGATGTACATTTTTATTCTGTAACTTTAGGCCTTTGTATGTATTTGAGAATAAGCACTGTGCTTTACCCTCCCGCATGAGAATGCAGAGAGGGGAGAAGGGGCAGAGTCCAGTGGAGGAAGCTGACATCTTCACTCAGCAGGCATGTCCTGAACACCCACTATGCTTCAGATGCCCTTCCAGGAGCCTGGGGGATACATCAACAAAGGGAAGGAGGATCTCTGCCCTCGGGCTGGGAAGCAGACAAAAAACGAACACATCATCAATAGATCAAGTAGATGGTATGTTCAAAGGGAACATACCAAAGACAAAGTGTACAAAATGGGAAGTGGAACCCAGTAAGGGCACCAAGGAGAGATGTGAAGTGAACATAATTCAATTACTGTGGCCGCAATCAGGTATAAGCCAAGGGATGTGCCTCATTGGTCTGTAACAAAATAGAAGTTACGCACAACTAGAGAAAGCCTGCGCGCAGCAGTGAAGACCCAATGCAGCCAAAAAAAAAAAAGTAAAAAAATAAAATAAAATAACACCAACAGGAAACAATCTGAAAAAATCCTTAAAGTGAGCCACTTTTCATGACAACTGGCCTGGTCTCTCCAACAAGCCAATATCATGCAGATATAAGGGGTTGGGAGGGCTAGTTTAGATAAAAACAGAATGCAATGCTTGGATCGTGGTTCTAAAAACCAACTAGAGCAGAGGTCCCCAACCCCTGGGCCGCAGACGGGTAGTGGTCCACAGCAGGAACCAGTTAGGAACCAGGCTGCACAGCAGGAGGTGAGCGGTTGGCAAGCGAGAGAAGCTTCATCTGCTTCTCCCCATCACTCGCGTTACCGCCTGAACCCCACCCACTGTCCATGGAAAAATTGTCTTCCACGGAACCCATCCCTGGGGCCTAAAAGGTTGGGGACGGCTGAACTATAGGACATGTTTGGGGTGGACAACTGGGGAAATTTGAATATGGACTGAGCATTAGATTATATCTGGAAATGATTCCTTATGAAGTATTCAGGGGTAAAGTGTCATGAAAGCTACAACCTATTTTATAATTGTTCAGAAAAAATACATACATAGCCTTATACTGGGGAGTCATAGCAGAAAAAACAAAATATTATAAGACTTGGGAACATGACAGTACTCTCAAATAGGCTTTGCTATAAATTCCAAAAAGCCTCTTCCTTGATGCTTTGTCTTAGTCAAACTATGTCTTTCCTCTCAAACTAGCACAGTGCTCTGCTCGGAGCAATTGCTCCACTATTTTTTGTTGAATTGAAAATGTTCAAAGACATTAGGCCACCTTTGGGCTAAATATGGCTTCAAAAAAAGAAGGGCTTCTTTTTCTTATAGAACAGGAAGTCTGGAGATAACAGTTGCCGATGTAGGTTCAGCTGCTCTGTGATGTACCCCGAGATCCCGGATCTTTCTGTCTCCCTGCTCCTCCATCCTTGGTGTGATGGATTTCAGATTCACATTTGCTGCCCCCTGTTTGGAGGTGGCTGCGGTGACCTTCAGTGCAAGAAGAAGGGGACACCTCCCATGGGACCTTCACTGACATATCTTTGGCCATAACTGCTCCCATGGCACACTGAGCTGCAAGGGAGTCTGGGAAACAAGTATTAAGCCATTCTTTTTAAATTTTTTATTGAAGTATAGTTGAATTACAGTGTTGTGTTAACTACTGCTGTACAGCAAAGTGACTCCGTTTTATAGATATATACATTCTTTTTCATATTCTTTTCTGTTATGGTTTATCACAGGATATTGCATATAGTTCCCTATGTTATATAGTAGGACCTTGTTGTTTATCCAAGTATTAAGCCATTCTAAACTCTCTTAGGGGCAAGCAAAGGAGTTGACTTTATGAATTGGGTTCTGGAGGAGCTAACAAACAAGTTTGCCCTCCAACTCTTTCCTACCCTATCGAAATGTATCTTCTAAGTAGATTTCTTTAGTAGGTATCCATACAGAAATTAAAGGAAAACCAAAATGGAAAAAAACCTAGCTTGGAAAAATTACTGCATTTAGTATGGATGGAGCATTAATCCATTCCATAAACATTTCACAAGGCCCTGACTACGTACCAAGCACTGGGCTGAAATCCCTGGAGACAAGGATGACTGAAGGATGTCCCATATCCTTCGGAAGTTTACAGTACAACTGTGGAAACAGGCCTATAAATAGATAGTTACAATATAATGTGGGAAAGGTCCTGTAAAAGAAACACTAAACAGACAGTGACAAACTAGCACGGGGACTCAGAAACGTTTCAGAGAAAATACGGCACAAATGAAGGCCTGGTGGTGAGGATAGCTTGGCACCCCGAGGAGCTGTGAGCGGCTTTATGGACCAGTCTTGTGAGGGCTTGTGTGTGTTCTTCTAAGAACTTTCATTTCTTAGCTTTGCAGAAGATGTGCAAGACGTGGAGTCAAGAGTCTCCTTCTGGTTCTGCTGCTGACTAGCTGTGGGAGATCAAGTTTGAAATTTAACTCAGGGAGTCCCTTTATTTAGCACTGCAATCTTAGAACGGTTCCCATCCTGTAAGAACACTCGTGCTTTGTGTGCTGGTTCTTAACTGCGGAGCTGCCAATGGTGGTTGCAATTGTAGCCATCTGCTAGCACTTGGTAAATTTTTTTTGCAGAACAAGCCAGACATAACTCACTATGGCAAGTTTGTACCTGGAAATCACGGAGATGTGATGGCAGACAAGCGCTGTGGTCTTGGAGGAGTCTCGCCAAACTGTGAAGTGAAACCTGCAGAATTTCCTGTGACAGCACTGACTTCCCAATGCCTAGCAGCACCAAAACCAACAACACCAGGAGGAAAACACTTTAAATCAGGAGATACTGAAATGACTTTGTATCTGCCAAATTAGGAGAGAGAGATTGCACGCTGCCATGGGTGCTCTAATTTCATTTCATTTTTTTTTTTAATAGAAAGCCTTCACCTCTCCTTTTTTGGTCACTTAAGCTTTTCTTGCTGGTGGTTTAAAAATGTCTTTTATTCCATGACATTATAGGAAAGGCTCTTTTGGAGCCATAGTTTAGTTATAAATGACTCTTGCACAACTGTTTTTTATTTCCATTTTGTTTCACTGATTGAGAATGTAAATTGAACTTTAGTGCTATTGTGCTTTGTTCTGCCTCTCTTTGTGGAAATGTGTTCTGAATTAAAGCCCACGAATAAACCAGAGCCGTCCCAAATATTGCCCTTCAGCTTTTGACTAGCCTGAGAGCCAAGAAAAGATAGAGAATGTGGTTTTATGAGCCCCAGATGGCGTAGTGGGTGTCATGATGTCTTTATGCGGAGAGGTCATGGGTTCAGTCTCCATCTGGAGCCGTCTCAGAGCCACTTTGTATCCAGAGGAGTCAAGATGGGATCTTGGGAAGGGGACGCAGTGCCCCCTCTACCTCCCCATGCGACCTTGATCAGGGTCCATCATCTGTGCCTTTGATGTAGAACAAAACGCTATCCTGAATGACTTCCCCACAATCACTGTCTCCACTGACTTTATCTTTGCTAGGACCCCATGTTAGCTTCTTCCCTGTTCATCGCTGGGAAACTCACGGCATCCTCTCACTCACTCACTCCTGAAGCAAGTACAAAGGCTTAGAGAACTATTTTTCTGGTCATCCCTATGCTGTGGTCCTTGGAGAAAGAATAATTAAAAGAAAGTTTCTGAGACCATTTTCTGCTTCTCTCCAGAGCAGGCATAAATCCAGACATAGTGATGGCATTTCATTTTGCTTTTGAATAGTACTGGTACAGTAAAGTCATAATTGATTTGTGGCCATGTTATTAATTCATGTACCTTTTTTTTTCATTTTCAATTTAAAATTTTAAAAATTGTGGTAAAGTACACATAACCTAAAATTTACTATCTTAACCATTTTTTAAGTATATGGTTCTGTGGCATTAAGTACATTCACGTTGTTATGCCACTACCATCCCTCCACAGAACTCTTTTTATCTTGTAAAACTGCAACTCTGTCCCCATCAAACACTAACTCTGCATTCATCCCTCTCCCCAAGCCCCTGGCAACCTTAATTCATGTAGTTTTGCTAGACTTTTAGATATAAGCCGTAGGGAAATCATCCTCCCTTTTTCTCCCCCCAGCGTTCTGAGCTTAGCCCAGGAGCAAGGAATCTCTTCTCCTTCACTCCAGTCAGCACAAGGGAAGAGGGGAATTTCTCTGATGGGTGTTTGGGGGAAGCCGAGGGTTTCTGGATCATCCACGACTTTTGGAGGTAACAGGCTCTCCAGATCTGGTCATTGGGCTCTTCTGCCTTCTCAGGGGCTGTGGTGGCTCAGATCTGCCTGTGACTGGATGGGGCTGGGGGAGGATATTAAGAAAAAAAGCCCTTAGAAAGTAAAGGAAAAACTCTTTTCTCCAATCCACTTTAACACTTGTAAAACTGGTATCCTGGTCACTGACTGTCTTATTTGTCAATTAGTTCAGAATTCAGGAGAAGCAAAGAGGGGTATTATTTGCTGCCCCCCAGCAATCTCAACACAAGCTTGAGAACATCATGCATGCCTTCCATTTTAAATTATGAACACATTTTAGTCAATTTGTTGGCATATCTTTGAAGATTCCTTAATTCGACTTTCTGTTCAAGTCATACGCCAGTCTTGGTGATCAAGAGCCAGTTCTCTTATTACTAATAACTGGCACCTTTCCATTTTTCATGAGACTAAATAAATCTTGCCCTTGATTCTCCTGGGGCTGTTCCAGTTGCCCATGAGAGATTCAGCCAGATCACTGATCACAGATCCACGCCAGCGACGGAGAGCGGCCACCCGTGGGACTCGTGATTTGGTGCTCAAGTGGGAGGAAACCATTCTCTCTGTTGCCATTGCTTCTTTTCTTTATATTTTTTTTTATTTTGACCTTATTTTAGTCTTGCAGAAAAGTTGTATAATAGGGCTGAGAGTTCCTGCATACCATCACCCAGGTTCCTGTAACATCTTCCAAACCATGGTGATCAAATCCAGGAAATTAGCGTTGAAAGGTTGCTACTACACAAATTACAGACCTTATTCAAGTCTCACCAGTTTTCCCACTACGTCCCTTCTTTGTTCCAGGATCCCACCTTGCATCTAGTTATCATGGCTCCTTAGTCTCCACGGTTCTGGGACAGTTCCTCAGTCATCTTTGTCCTTCATGGCCTTAACATAGTCTTGAAGAGCACTGGTCAGTTATTTCTATAGAATGCCTCTTGATTTGGGTCTGATGCTTTTTCATGATTAGGTTGAGGTTACACATTTTCAGCAGGAAAACCACCCAAGCGGTGTTGCACCTTTCTTAGTGCAAGGTGCCCTCTCCGGGTTCCTCATGTGGGTCTGTCCGATCCTTGGTGAGGTCACCCTCAGTCCCCTGGGGAAGGTTGTCTGTTGGGGTCCCCACTATGCAGTGTCATTATTGGAGGGGGGGGGGGGATATTTTGAGACAATGCAACTATCCTATTTCTTCTCAAACGTTTCCTCACTAATTTTCACACCCATCGGCGGATCTTGCCTACAACGATTATTATGTCTGTATCCACCTAATGTTGATTTTCTATTTCCCTCGTTCCTTATACCATTGTTAACTGGAATTCACCTGTAAGAAAGAGCTGTTGCTACTTCCCCATTTATCTACTTATTCAAGTTTTTATTTGCACCAGTATGGACTTGCAGATACTTATTTATTCAAAGGGTTAGACTCCATTCTGTACGTGGCTGCTGCATTCGTCATCCCTTGGGTCCAAAATCCGGTGCCTCCCTCCTGGTGTGTGTAACTGATGCAAAACAGTTCTAAAGTCAGAGGTAGCCTTTGTTTTACGCTAGTTACCATTTCAACGGGTGCTCCATGCCAAAGGCACTGGATTTTTTCTAATATCTTAATACAATATCCTGCTAATTAATCTTGACCTAACGATTAAATTTTTAGTCATAAAAAGTTTGTTATTCGTGAGAGGTTTTGCCTGGTTTTTGAGGCAAAATCAAAATAAGTGCTTGACAAAAAAATCAAAAAATCAAATAAGTGCTTGACAAAGTGTAGGGCTCATTAAATGCTAATCATTAATTATGGTTATTGCTCCAATCACTCAGGAACAGTGTCATTATAAATAGGACAATTCATAAAGATGCCAGCAGAAATTCATTCAGAAAAACATTTCTCATTTATACAATGGGGTGAATACCTACTCCACGGAATTAAAATATATTATATATATATATATATATATATATATATATATATATATATATATATATATATATAACTATTATTATTATTATTTTGATTTTAAGTGTTATGTGGACCATCTTCAAGCATTTCTTCTTTAAATGTTACTCCCCTACCCCCTAAACTAACTCTATCACTAATCAAGTTACTCGTTGCAAGTATTAATAATAATTGGTTTGTTACCTTTGTGGGGAAGGATCAAGGGTGATTTTTGTCCTTGATGCTTTCCTGAACAATTTAAAGTTTTTATACAATGAACATATATTTATTTCTATCATAATAAAATGTTATTTAAAAGATTTTGTAGTGTAACCCTTAAACCATGCTCAAAATGAACTAGAAATCTCCCTTTGTTGAAGAGACAGGATGTCTTTTCCGTTTTGCTCCTCATATTGAAATGCACAGTTGTTTCCCCCTTGGGCACCCACACTTGTTTGTTTATACATCAGAACGGTGTTAGGGAGATTATTATGTTAGCTTGTAAAATACACACAATTGGATTCATCGTTCTCCTTTTGAAAATAGTACCACCAGGAAAATGTGATCTGTTCAAATTTCCCCAATACAGTAAAGAATTTTAATTTACTTATGTTTCGGCTTTGAGAAATAGGATTGCTTAAACAAACTCCCTCCAGACCTTGGAGTGCTGTGGGCCAAGTATTGGATTAAATTCAACAAGCCCAGGAGTTTCCTTACCTAAGTGTAACCGTATAGGCGAATTAGCATTTGTTCACCAAGCTCTGCTAAAACCTTGAATGGATTTTAACCTAGATGGGTTTAATTCAGAAAACTCTTTCTATAGCAATAAACCTCGAAAGCATTGAAGAAAGCACTTGGAATATAGCTGCCCAGCCTGAATTCCAGTTGAGATGGAATGAACTAAGTGGCTGTAAACAGTGCCCTTGATGGTTCAGGGAAAGGGGGGGGGTGGGCAGCGGAGGCCTTGACACTGGGAAGGTCCCCCCAGGGGCCCAAATCCCAGGGCCTCACAACGTCTGGTCATTGAGCAGAGCTCATCCAAGTCCCCAGAGCATTTGTTTGCATAGAGTATCCATTCTGGTTAAAAATCTCCAGGCTGTTTACCTGCTTAATGAAAGTGAATGACCCTGTCCTGGGAGAAGGCTGGTGGGATGGGGCAGGTGGGGAGGGGAGTGATGGAGATACCCCTCACTGAAAAATCAGAATACGCCACTGCAAAAATGCCACTTTGGCATATTGATTATTTTGAGCTTCAAACACTTGAGAAACAGCAGGTGCAGAAAGGGCTCTGGCCTCCTCCTTCTCACCTAAAAGCAGGCCATCAATTTCCAGTGATAAAGTGCTCTCTCCATACTAAGCAGAGAACATTCTTATCACAGAGTCAATACCGAGATGGATCCCCACCAACAAACCTTACTAAAACAACCCTTATCTTCCATTAGTTTCCCCCATATATTTATCTTCCCTCAATTTACTGCCCCTAGAAACATAAACCCCCTTTCCTTTGTCCTGTTTCCACAATCTTTCACTCATTTTTTCATTTCATTTCTGTGAGGCTCCCTCATTTGTATATGACATAAACTTTTTCTCACCTTAATCTGTTTTGTTTTTTTTTTTTTTTGTCAGTTTAATTTGCAGGATCCCAGGAACTGAACATAAGAGTGTGAAAAAATGGATTTTTTTCCCCCTCTCATTACACCACCACTTGACTCTCTTTTATCCACATGAGTAAATCTTGCTCAAGGAGCCCCTGCAGCTCAGGGAAACTGGAGCTCTTTTCATTGTAAAAGTAAAAAGAAGAAAGTTCTGTCTCTTAGGTTTTTGCGGGGAACTTAAGTTTTAGACTGGTAGCTTGTTTAGTAAATTAACCTTGTTTGGGATGATAAGCCCCTTTGAGAATCTGATGGAAGCTACAGACTCTCTTCCCAGAAGAGCACAGTTGTGTATAATGAGGGTGGGTGGTCCCTCCTTACAGCATCCAAAGGCATTTCTTGCAAACTTATGGGAAATGATCAGGGAACACTGCCTGGGGCGCTGTGGGCTTGGGAGGAGGACTGTAGCTGACACTTCAGGTCTGGGTTCATGGCTCCTTGCACCCTGGTGTAGGTCCCAACCTATAGTTCTTTAGAAACTTGAGATGTCTTTGCAATAGCTAAGGAGTGGTTATCAGTCCTTTTCAAATGATCTCCTGTTTAAACAACATTCTTTTTTTTTTCTTAACTGAATTGTTGCGAGCACTCCTCCCAGTTGATAAAAGAGCAGAAATTGTATCAATAGCTTTATCTTGCTTACCCACTCCAAGATGTCTTGGGCAAGTGTCCTAGTCTCTTTGTTTCTCAGTTTTCTCATACTAAAATTGGGGTAATAATAGTATCTATTGAATAGCATGGTTGTGAGGATTAGACAGGCTAATATGTGTAAAACTCTCAAAACTGCCCCTGGTAGCTGGTAAGTGTTGTCTAAATAGCATTGATTTGATGATCAATGGACTCAATGATTTCTAAGGTTCTTTCTTGCTCTAAAAATCACAAAAGCTACTTCCATATATTAATCTACTACCCTGTTGACATACTTTATTTCACTTAATGCCCCAAACAGTCCTGTGAGTTGGGTTATATCACCTGGTTAGAAAAGAGGAGGCTGAAGTTGAGTAATTTGCCTAAGATCACAAAGGAGTTGGTTCAGTCTCAAAGATGACACAACCAATCTATAAGGGAAAAGAATCTGAAAGGGAATATATATATATATATATATATACATATATATATGTGTGTATGTATATATGACATATATATATAACTGAATCATTGTGCTATATACCTGAAACTAACACAATATTGTAAATCAACTATACTTCAATTTAAAAAAGGAAGAAATAACTCAGTCTAGAAATGCCTACATACTGGATGATTCTGACTATACCACATTCTGTAAAAGGCAAAACAATGGAGACATTAAAAACATTAGTGGTTGTCATTGAAGGGGGAGAGAGCAAGGGATGAAGAGGCAGAGCTTAGAAGATTTTTAGGGCAGTGAAACTATTCTGTATAATACTATCATGATGAAGATATATCATAATACATTTATCCAAACCCATAAAATGTACAGTTATCAAGAGTGTACTCTCTATCTATCTATCTATCTATATAAAGTGGAATACTACTCAGCCATAAAAAAGGACGAAAAATGCCATTTGCAGCAACATGGATGCAACTAGAGATTATCATATTAAGTGAAGTAAGTCAGAAACAGAAAGACAAATATTATATGATATTACTTATATGTGGAATCTAAAATGTGGCACAAATGAACCTATCTATGAAACAGAAACAGACTCACAGACATAGAGAACAGACTTGTGGTTGCTAAGAGGGAGGGGGCGTGGGGGAGGGATGGATTGGGAGTTTGGGGTTAGTAGATGCAAACTATTATATATAGAATGGATAAACAACAAGGTCCTACTGTATAGCACAGGGAACTATATTTAATAGCCTGGGAAGAGAATATAAAAAAGAATGTATATATGGGTATAACTGAGTCACTTTCCTGTACAGCAGAAATTAACACAATGTTGTAAATCAACTATACTTCGATAAAAAAGATAAATGAAATAAATGAAAAAAAGAATGTACCTTAAGGTAAACTATGGATTTGGGGGTGATTATAATGTGTCAATGTCGGTTCATCCTCAGTAACAAATGTACCATTATGGTGAGTGATGTTGATAAGGGGAAAGGCTATGCATGTGAGGAGGTAGAGGATATATGGGAAATCTCTGTACCTTCTCAATTATGTTATGAACCTAAAACTGCTTTAAAAAACAAAGTCTTTAAAAAAAAAAAGATGACACAGCCAGAATGCAAGCCCTAATCTCCCCAAATTACAGACTGAGAAGTTATTTTCAACATAGAGAATAAGGGATTAGTACCAGAAGACAAAAGGAAATTTACACATCAGTAAGGAAAGAGCAAGGAATTCAAAGTGTATAAAATGAGTGGACAGTTCCTAGAAGAAGAAATCTACATGGCCAATAAATCTGGGATAAATGCTCAGTCTCACTGGCTATCAGCAAATATAAATTAAAATGACAATGAGAAACCATGGGGTACCCACTGGAAGTGCTGGTGAGGACAGAGGGAAATGCGCACTCTCTACTAATCTCTTACTCTTTTAACTTCTCATATTGCTGCTGAAAAGTTCCATGCTACTATTGTTTCTGATTTCTTTGTATGTGTATTAATTAAGCTGCCTTGGGTAGCAAGGAGCTGTAGGGGAGGCAAAACTTTTCCTCTACCCTCTTAGTTTCTGTAGCTGCATTTGCAAATGAAACTGGCAAAAGACAGATTAACAGGAGAAAACGCACACAAATTTTATTTGATGTTCATTTTAATTTTTATGTGTACATGGAGACCTCTACAGAAAAAAAGTAAAGGCCCCAAGGAGTGGTTAGACCTGGGGACTTCTATGTCATTTTAACAAAGTGATAAATTGTGGAGATGCAATTAGATAAAGGAGAGGGGTTTAGGCTTCTAGAGGCAGTAAATTCTGGGGAGGTAAATATACGGGAGAAAGTAGTGAAAGATAAGGATTATTTAGTAAGGTTTTTTAATGCAGACTTAGCACCTCCATCTCCAGCGATAAAGGTGGTTCTTCCCTTCCTGGTAGGGGAGAGGGGTACAGCTTCACGAAGGGAAACTTATGCCCTGTTTTTAGGCAGATAGGGGGAGGCTAGAGAGCCTTTCCTATATCTGCTGCTTCTCAACTGCTTTCAGCTCAAAATAATCCTTATGCCAAAGTGGCATATTTTGGGGTGCATGGTTCTGATTCTCCCCAGAACATAACATCTGTCTAAAAGTAGCATGAGTACACTGATTGCTCCCTTAAAGAGAGGTCTAGAAGGAAGCAATCCCAAGGTTGGATTGGCACCTTCCCATGCTCTTCAAGGCTCCAGGTTCATTCCAGCTCTGTTCCTCCCTCCTCAGTGTGTCAGCAATGGTGCTCCTCATTGGGATAAGACGGCTGCACCAGCTCCACACATCACAGCCCGAGCAACAAGGAGAGTAGCAGTAAGAGTAAACAGTCCCAGTAGATGTCTCCCTGCATTTCCTTGGTTAGGGCTGTGCCACAACACACCCTGTCCAGTAACTGGCCAAGGGGCCCTGGCTGACCATGATTATCCCCCCAGGAGGGTCCATACTGCAGGCTTCTGATCTGGGGACATCCACAGTGTCTGTCACAATAGAAGATCTGTATTTTTTTCTCTATGGAAGTTTAAGATTATCGATTCTCCCTGGTGTTTTGGGCGGAAGTAGATAACTCTAAGCCCCATATTCTTTAATTCAGCTTCGGCTAGAATATTTGACTGAAGCGGAAGCATTTAATTAAAAAAACCCAAGTGAATGTGAATCCGCTAACATTTAACATTTTATTTTCCTGTTTGTTCTTTCTATACCTTTGTTAATTCGATATTGTTCCTCCTAGAATGATTCTCTAATTTTCTTATATTTTCTATTTTTTCCATCCTTCTTACCCTGATATTCCCTTAACTTTATCTTCCATGCCACCTACTGAACTTAAAAAAAAATTAATTTCGGCTGTTTTTTGGGGGTCTCTGATAATTCTTCTCAATTCACAAATGCAGAATTTTCTCTTCTATTTCTGATGATATCCAACCACGGGAATGTGTGTGTAAATAATTCTTCACCTGATTATGTTTGATTTGTCCATTTGTTTTGGTCCCGCCCACGACGGTGACCCTCATCCATCTGCTTGTATTGAAGAGTCAGGTGCTGAGAAGCCGGCTGAGGGAGTTTGGGGCTAGTGGCCTCCTAGGAGTGAGCCAGTTCTTTCACTCCACATGTCAGTGCTTGGAGGTTTTTTCTCCAAAGAAGGACCCTCAGAGGGGGTGGCCCTGGGCAGCTGAGAGCCTGCCTGCCAGAATTCTAGAACGTACTGGACAGACACGCCATCCAGTTACTCCTTGAAGGAAGGGCTTGTTGCCCCTGGCTGTCAGCTCCTTCAGGGTCTGTCTCAGTTGTAGCGAGCTCCTTTCCTTGGGAGCGCAACTCGCCCAATGACTGATTGGGGTGAAGGCCTGCTGTCGGTGCCTGGAGTCGAACTTGAGCATCAGGCCAGGCCTGCTCACCGTGCAGAGAACAGGGAGAGGCGGCACACCAGGCAGGGCGCTTCCAGGTCCTCCGAAGTCCTAGGTTTAACCCTCTGCTGAAAGTGACCACTGTCCCCTTGGAGACTCGCTAAATGCTGAGTCCTCTTTTGCAAAACCTGTAACAGCAGTCGTAGCAGACGCTGTGGATGCCACATTCTCTCAGAGCTCATGTCTGCCCATCTGTGACACCTACAGCCAGCGCCTGTGGCTGCGGAAGCTTGTGCAGAGTGGGCAAGAATGTGCTGAGCAGCCCTCAGCCAGAGGGGCAGGAGTAGGGCCACTAACCAGCCCTCTGACTCTCCAAGCAGTCAACTGAGAGGTTCCCAGCAGGACTGAGCCCCTGATGTCCACAGCGTGACCCTCTCACTGACATCCGTCCCTGGAGAGATGTCAGTGCCTCCCGCTCCCCTGCAGGTGCTTCCCGGGATCACCTCCCAGATACACTGCTGTCACTTTCATCTTCATTTCAGGGTCTGCTTCTGAGGGAGCCCAAGCTCAGCCACAGTCAGTCAGTAAGACATTCCATCAGCACCAGGCTGGATGCCCTGCGTGACCCGCTTAGTCAGAGCTGAGTTTGAGGCTGGCTGTGGGCGCCCATTCTGATTGGCCGTCAGTTTTGTGCTTCCATTCTGATTGGCCATCGCTGGAATCAGGGCTCTGCCCTAAGTGGGTCGGGTATCTGATTACCTCTGCCTTGTGGAATTGCCCCACACCTCTGGGAAGCAGCTTGTCCCACCTCATTTCATAGAAGGGGAAACTGAGGCTCAAAACGTTGCCTGAGGTCATAGAGCTAAGAAACTGGGAGACCCTTATTGACATTCTATCTTCCTGAAAAACTCCAGAGTCCTCTGTTCTTAACGTGGAAGAGTCTGCCCTGCCTGTCCAGAAACAGATGAAAAGGGATTCGGAAACAATAGCCCAGGAATATCAATAATGTTCCCAAGACTCTAAACAGCTATTCTCTAACAAATAAATGCGTTTCTCTCACTTTGTGATTTATAAGTTATTTTTTGATACACACACACACAAAAAAAACCCACAAAAAAACCCCAAACACCATCATTTGAAGGGAAAAAAAATCCCAAATTTAAAAGTAAGTGAGTGGGACACAAAGACTGTTACAGTTCAGTGGAACAAAGGAAAGTCACGTTGGTTAGAAATTAAGGGAGATTCGAGGGCCCTTTTGGAAATTATTGTTTTCCCAGCATTTTATCTTCCAGGGCTATTTTTAGCCCATTTTGGATTGCTGTGTGATAGAGAAAAGTAAAGCAAATGGAGTGAATAGGAGTCAAGAACAGGTCTTGGTGACATCCTGGCTGTAGGACGAGAGGCAAGTTAGTTTCCCTGTCTCTTTTCTCATCTGTAAGTGGGTTTTGGGTGGGTTTAAATGAGTTCAGTTTCTTGGAGAGCTTTGAGATATAATATGACAGATGCTAATAGTCTACACCCTTGGGTGCTTTTAAGCTAAGTCTTGGGGAGAAGAATAAGTGGGATCCAATTGTGTCACCCTGACGTGTGGGTACAAATGAAGATCCGCATTCCATATCTTCTTGGTGCACAATCTCTTCCCAAAATATTTGTTATAAAGCCCTTTCAAATTTGAAAGCTCATCAAAATAACCCATTCATCTTTGAAACATAAACACACTTGGAATTTGGTTTCTATGAAATTATTTAAGAAATGTCTGTGTGACTATTTCTGAAACAACATAAAAGAGGAAGTACAGTTGGTAAACTCTTTAGATGTTAAAGTGTATTTTTTTCTTTCTTTTTTAACCAGACTCTGATTCTGAAAAATCAACTTTCAAATATAAACATTCCTGAAATCAGAAAACTGTACATATTAGCTGCCGAAAACTGGGTTTAAACCCAATTTTACACCCTCTTGTTTGACTGCAGTCAGGGTGGAGTGAAGGAGACAGTTGGGTTTTGAATTCCTGAACACTGGAGATGGAAAGGGAGTGAAGCCCGTGGGACAAAGTGTGCAGGTAGCCACAAAGCTGCCCACGGACCTCCTGGAGCACAACTGCGTGTTCTTAATGGTAGATTACCTTGGGGTAATTTTCCATTCGTTTAATAAATATTTGCTGAAGAACCTATTTAGTGTCACTTATCCTTCTGAAGGAAGAAGTTAAATATTAATAAAATGCTCCAGGTTTAATTTATCTTTGGCATGAAAGCCATCATTACTAATGAAAGATAATAGGTGACATTCTAAAAGCTTATAAAAACGGGGTACTGAAACAACAAAGTTGAGAATTAATATAAAAGTTTATTTCTAAGTATTCAGAACTCATCTAATCTGTCATATCATCTCGGGGAACAAGGGCTGTCTGCAGTAGCAGTTTTGCAGAGGGGTGGATGCCAGCACCCCACAACCTAATTTAAAATAATCGAGTCCAGATGCCGTTGCCAAAAAAGAGGTTTGCACCATTCACCACTGTGACCTAGATCATATTTCAAAAGTGTCAAATCAAAGTTGTCCCACCAAAGCCTGATTTCTTAATGAATTCCTTATGTATTTCATCTCTTGAATACAAAAAGTGGGGTATCCACTGGGGAGTAAAATTCAGATTGACAAAAATAAAACCTGCGAGTGTGATCCTTTGTGAAACACACCCCACACAGCTGATCCCCTCACTGTAGAATTATTTACTGCTTCATTAAGATGTTTTTATTTAAAAAGCCACATCTGAGAGGCAGCATAATATTCACAGAGAAAAGGAAATATGAGCTGAAGGCAATCTCATTGAAATCTCAACATTAACATCTTTAAAAAACGCTGACATTCTGTCATGTTCATCTGGTGTTACTAAGAGTAAAATTTCAAAAATTTTATCATTTCTGTATCTTAAATACTGGCCTTTTTCTTGAAGAAAGTTTCTAGCTAAGGGGGTGTTTTCGAGTCCTGACTTATTATGCTAAGTATGTCTGAATACTTAAGAGCAAGTTTTCTTCTTTTTGGAAAAGAGAAAAGAATAATGATCCTCGAGGTGATTATATATATACAGAGAGATGGATGGATGGATGGATGGACAGACGGATGGATGGATAGACAGAAATAAGGACATAGTAGTGTCATCCGCTTTTGAACAATAGCAATCTCCTACCTTCAGGCCACCAGTTCATTGTGGTCTTTTCTCAGAAAGATGAAGCCTAAAAGCCCTGAGAAGTACTTGTCCAAGAATTCAGGAAAACAGGGCTCTGTCTTACACATGCCTCCAGGACACTGAAATTAAAGTATGAAAACTCCATTTTTTTCATTCATTCAACCAATAATGATTACAGAGTGCCCACTCTGTACCAAAGCCCAGAAATGGCTCTTGCAGCCATGCAATTTAAATGGTTCATTCCTCTTTCCATATGCAAAATCTTTAATAGCATTTCCAGTTCCAGAACAAGAAAGTGTAGGCTCATTTATCCCTCCTCCACCACCCCCCCCCCCAAAAAAGCAACTAAATAGCCTGGAAATAATCCAACAGACAAGAATAAAGGATTCTGAAAGCTGGAAAGAAGAGGTGGACTAGTTAGAGACCTCAGGACTTCAGGACTGATGATGTGGTGAGTTCTTTTATCTCCTATATGCCTCATATGGGTGCCAGAGAGGCCTGAAACCTGGAATCACCAATGTGCATAGACAAGCAAACAAACAAACAAACAGACAGACAAGAAAGGCATTGGCCAAAGAACCCAGAAAGGAGAAACCCAACAGAGCCAAAATGGTGGGGGGTGGGGTGGAATGCTAACTCCCACTTCACAAGGGGGCACAGCAGAGGGTGCCACTTGCCTTCAAAGTCACACTGGGCTGACCCAACCCCTTCTCCACCCCTTCTGGGCACTGGTGGGTAGACTGATCCACCGCGGGGCAGCATCAGCACAGCCTGGCATGGCTCCACTCTCCACCCAATGGCATGAGAAGATCCAGGCCCTGTGGTTTCAGTCCCTCCACCTCCCTTGGCTGAACATGGCCTTGCACTCTAGGTGACCCAGGAAAGCAACTTCCACCCCTTCAGGCAACACCTGCAGGGACTGAGCAAGAGCCCCAGAAATGCCAAAGAATGAAGCAGACCAGAATAGAATGTCAAGAGCTCTGAGAACTAAACTGTCACTGGAACTACAGCTCACAAAAATAGGCCAGAACCTAGACATTAAACTTAAAAAGGGTGAGTGTCTAATAAAATAGATTTAAATAGCATTTAAAAGTCTCTTAATAACCAAAATGTGTAGGATACAATAAAAGTTCACTCATCTCCTAATATAATAACCAAAATGTGTAGGATACAATAAAATTTCACTCATTATACCAATAACCAGGAAAACCACACTTTTAATGAGGAAAAAAAAAATCCAATACTAAAATTTAAAAAATGCCAGTACTGAAATGACTATGATGCTGAATTTATTTGATAAGGATTTAAAAATCCTTGTATTTAATAAGAATGCTTCAACAAGCAATTATAAATTCTCTTGAAAAAAAATGAAAAAATAGAAAATCTCAGCAAAAAATAGAAATTATCAATACAAAAGACAGCCATATGGAAATTATAGAACTGAAAAATATAATGAATATTAAAAAAAAAAACCTCACGTGGTAGACTCAATAGTAGAGTAAAGATGACAGTGGATAGAATCCATGAACCTGAAGACAGATCAACTGAGTCTATACAGTATGAAAAAAACAAAAATATAGACTGAAAAAAAATGAACGGAGCCTCAGGGATCTATGAAACAGATATGTAACTAAATATTTAAAATATATAACATTCTATCATCAGGGTCCCAGAAGGGAATGAGAAAGAGAGTGTGGCTGAAAAAATACTCAAATAGTTCTTTCATTATATCAAAGAAATAATGCTTAATTACTTCATAAATTTGGCAAGAGACATAAAACTCCAGAGTCAAGAAGCTAAGTGAAACCCAAATAGGATAAACCCAAACAAGTCCAAACTAAGACACATCATCATTAAACTCCTGAAAAACTAAAGACAAAAAACAAACATCTTAAAAACAATCAGAGAGGAATGATGCATTAACTATACAGGAAGACCAAATTAATGACACCGTATTTCTCATCTGAAACCATCAAGCCAGAACTTAGCAGCACAACACCTTTCAAGTGATAAAAGAACTGTCAACCTTGAATTCTATATCTCGCAAAATTATCCTTCAGAAATGAATGGAAAATAAGACTTCTCAGATGAAAGAAAATTAGGAGAATCTGTTGCTATCTGATCTACATCTAAAGATTGGTTAAAGGAAGCTCTCCAAACATAAAAAAAAAAATGTTATGGATTGAATTGTGTCCCCCAAAATTCATGTGTTGAAACCCCAATCCTCAATGAGACTGTATTTGGAGATAAGATATTTAAAGATATAATTAAGGTTAAGTGAGGTCATAAGGGTGGGGCGCTAATTCGATAGGGCTAATGTCTTTACCGGAAGAAGAGACACAGGGGCACATGAACATAGAAAAGTCTATGTGAGGACACAGCATAAAGATAGCCATCTATGAGTCAAGGAGAGAGGCTTCAGGAGAAACTAAACCTGACAACACCTTGATCTTGAACTTCCAGGCTCCAGAACTGTGAGAAATAAATTTCTGTTGTTTAAGCTGCCCCACTCTGTGGTATTTGTTACGGCAGCCTGAGCAGACTAAGACAGAAAATGACAGCAGACAAATGATGGGACCTTCAGAGAGGGAAAGAACCCTGGAATGAAGAAATATAGAGGTGAACCCAACAGACTATTCTACACCTCTGAGTTTCTTTCATTATACTTTAAGTTTGAAGCTAAAATCATAGTACCATTTGATATGGTGCTCAATGTATATAGTGGAAAACACTTAAGACAATTATATTTAACAAGTGGGTAGGGTAAAGGGATCTAAATGGAAATAGGGTTTTTATACTTCACTCAAAAGGGTAAAAACCCTGACACCATAGGTGGTGATAAATTACATAGGTAATTTACCTAAAGCAACCACCAATAAAGTTATACAAAGTGGTATATGAAAAAATATTACAAATAAAGAAGAATCTAATGTTAAAAAACGTTCAAGTAACTCACAAGAAAGCAAGAAAAAAATAGAGGAGTGAGAAACAAAGGGACAAATAGAAAACAAATACCAAATGGCAGAACTTAAGCTCTAACACATCAATGATTAATTTAAATAAACCAGTTAAAAGAGATCAATTATTCTTCAGAAGTTGGAAAAAAATTAAAAATAGATAGAGTGAATAATACACATTTATCAATTATATACAGACTAAGAAAATGACTTCACAGATAGCATAGATAAGTAGGAAGTAAAAGGATAGAAAAAGATGTATCATGTAAATAGGAATTAGAAAATAGTAAGAGTGACCATAATAATATCAAATAAAGTAAATTTCAGAGCAAGGAAAATTATTTGGAACAAAAGTGGGCATTGCATAATGATAAAGGATTAATCAACCCACCAGGATGTAGCAATCCTGAGTATGTATGCAGCACCTAGCAGCATTTCAAAATACATGAAGCAAAAACTGATAGAGATGAAAAGAGAAATAGACAAATTCACAATTGTAGTTGGGTATTTCAGTACCCAACTTGCAGTATTTGGTAGCACTACCAGAGATAAAATCATGAAGAATACAGATGAGTGAACAATACCATCAGCCTAGTAGATCTAACTGACATTTATAGAACACTCCACCCAACAATAGCAGAATACTCATTCTATTTAAGTGTTCATGGAACATTCACCATGATGACTATGTCCTAGGTCATATAACAAACCTTAATGAATTTAAAAGAATTGAAATCATAGAGAGTATGTTTTCTGTCCATAACAAAATCAAATCAAGAAGTCAGTAGCTGAACAGGGGAGATCAGCTCAATGCTTTGTGACGACCTAGAGGGGTGGGATAGGGAGGGTGGGAGGGAGGCTCAAGAGGGAGGGGATATGGGGATATATGTATACATATAGCCAATTCACTTTGTTGTACAGCAGAAACTAACAAAACACTGTAAAGCAATTATACTCCACTAAAGATATTTAAAAAAAAAAAAGGCAGTAGATGAAAGACAACAGAAAACTTTCCAAATTCTTGGAAATTAAACAATACACTTCTAAATAATCCATGGGTCAAAGAGGAAGTCTCAAAAGAAATTTAAAAATAAAAATAAAAAAATTGCATAAATGAAATAAAAAATACAACATATCAAAGTTGGTGGGATTCATCTAAAGCTGGGCTGAGAGGGGAGATTTATAGCACTAAATCCTTACATTAGAAAAGAGAAAATATATCAGTAGTCTAAATTCCTAACTCAAAAGACTGGAAATAGAAAAGAAAGGAGAAAACAACAACAAAAAGCAAACAGAAGGAACAAAACAAACAGCAACAACAAAAAAGCAGAAGTCAATGAAAATAAAAACAAGAGAGAAAATGAAACCAAAAACTCATTTGTCAAAAAAAAATCAATAAAATCGGCAAACCTCTTGACAAAAAGAGAGATGACACAAATCACCAATGTCACAAAGGATCCTGCAGCCATTAAAATAATAAGAAACAAATACTACAAGAAACTCAATGCTCATAAATTTGATAACGTAGAAGAAATGGACCAATTCCTTAAAAACCACAAACTACCAAAATTCAGCAATATAAAATAGATACATGAATAGTTCTATAATCATTAAAGAAATAGAATTTGTAATAAAAGCTCCTGAAAAAGAAACCCCCAGGTTTCAGATGTTTTCAAATAGACAATTTCTCCAAACATTTAAAGAATTAATACCAATTTTTACAAATTGCTCCTCTTCCAGTAAAGAGAAGAGGAGAGAACACTTCCCAACTTATTTTATGGTTAATTACAAGATAAACGTGCCCACTACCACTGCCACCATTTAATCTTGTTCTGGAGATCCTGGACAATGCTACAACGAAAGAAAAAGAAATAAGAGGTATAATGAACATCTAACTAGAAAAAAACAAGAGTCAGCAAATGATTCAGTAAGTTTTCAAAATCAACTTATAAAAATCAGTGCTGGAGTCATGCTGGTCATCGTGTGGTTCAGAGTGTGCTTGGAACTTTGAATTATAATGCCAAGACAGTTTCTGAATGTTTCTGCTCTCAACTGCTCATAACTTCTTAATTATTTACTGAACGCATAAAGGAATAAGCCAGAGATAAATTAAAGGGAAGCCCAGAGCCTCAAGCTTCTCCAACATCCATCAAGGAAGCTCAAGAATGTCAACTGAAAAAAAAATTTCATCTTTCTTCTCTTCAAATGTCCAGCTGCAGTCTTAACCAGTGGTGTCTAATACAAATATGATGTGTATATCATATATATAATGAATTGTTTTCAGTACCTACAAGAAATGAAAATGGAAAAAAGTGTCCTTTCTAAGGACCGTTTCTGCCTTCCTGAGGAAAACACAGAGGCAGAAAGGATGATGACTGAGTGTCTGAGAAATTGTTCTTGGGACTCAGTGACCTTCGCTGATGTGGCTGTGGACTTCACCCAGGAAGAGTGGACTTTACTGGACTCTTTTCAGAGATGTAATGCTAGAGAACTACAAGAACCTGACCACAGCAGGGTATCAATCATTGAAACCCACTCTGATCTCTTGGTTAGAACAAGAAGAAGATTTGAGGACAGTGGAGAGAAGAGGAGTCCCCCAAGACCCAGCAATTCAGCAGGATAATCCTGGGGGAAAAACATCTGTTGGAATTGAAGCAGTAACATCGAATTGAAAAATGCAGCGAGGAACTTGGAAAGACGAGCTCATCTCTCCCATTGAGACAACAAGCAGGCTTGGTTCCTACTTCAAAGAAACTGAAATAAATCCCACAGCCTCAGCATTCCTCTCCTGTGAGACAACCAAGTGTATGTGCAGACTTCACGTGGGCCCTCTGTGTCACCCCGGAGAGACTCAGAGACAAAGGGAACCAAGACAAACAGGCTAACTTTCCTTGGAAGAAGGGAATAATCAAGTCACAAGTCCAACAGTTTTGGTGATGGAGACGTGGCTTCCTGGAAGAGGCAGAACTGTAGTGGCCAGTCTGGGTGGAAAGACAGAAAAGCATCTGGAATCCAGTTATGAAAACTCTTCCCCTAGACATCTGCCCGTGTTTGGGGCAAGAAGAGGGAACAAGGATCCCTGCTGTCCTACTTCTTAATGACGCTCATCAGTAAGTATATCAGTAGTTATATCAGTTTGCTTTTCCTTAATTGCTCAATCTTATACTACCTTACTTTTTTTTTTTTAATTATTAGCACCTTTAATTATTATTTATTTATTTATTTATTTTTGGTTGTGTTGGGTCTTCGTTTCTGTGCGAGGGCTTCCTCCATCTGCGGCAAGCGGGGGCCACTCCTCATCGCGGTGCGCGGGCCTCTCACCGTCGTGGCCTCCCTTACTGCGGAGCACAGGCTCCAGACGCGCAGGCTCAGCAGTTGTGGCTCACGGGCCCAGTTGCCCCGCGGCATGTGGGATCCCCCCAGACCAGGGCTCGAACCCGCGTCCCCTGCATTAGCAGGCAGATTCTCAACCACTGCGCCACCAGGGAAGCCCTACCATACTTTTTTAATGTCACTTTACACACAGTGGACATTATGTGGAGTTTTAATATACCTAAGTTTTTGCTATCCAATCTTAAAATTCTTTTCTTTTACTTGGAGCATTTACTCTATAATAAATTCCTAATAAATTTGAAAAAAAAGTCAATGCTTTCCTACACCAGCAAAACTGGCCAGTACATACTATAAAAGTAAAATACAAATTACAATAACTAAAAGTATAAAATATCTAGAAATTATCCAAGAATCCAAAAATCCCTCTATGGGAAAACTTAACTCTAATAAAGGAGATTGAAGATCTGAATAAATATTTACAAAGATACCCCATTCTCTTAGATTGGACAATTTAATATTATAAGATGTTGATTCTTCCTAAATTAATCTATGAATGAAATGCAATATCAGAAAATTCCACTTGGATATTTTTTGAGGAACTCAACTAAATTTATTTTAAAACATATATGAAGGAAGAAAAATCTATGAATAGTGAAGTCAATTTTAGAGAAAACAAAGGGTGAGTGTGCCCTGCCAAATATTAAGAAATGTTGAAAGATGATAATTTAATAAAGACAGTGAAATTGGCACAAGAACAGATGAACAGACCAAGGGAACATAATAACTTAAAGACTGATCCTTGTTTGTATGAGACTTAATATAAGATAAACTATAAGAATAAATTAATGGAGAAACAACAGTTTGCTTAGTGAATGATTTGGGAAAACAATCTCACCATGTGAAGAAGAATAAAAATGAAATTTGACCCTTACCTAATCCTGATACAGGGATAGACTTTAGCTGGATTAAAGACCTAAATGTGAAAATAAAGATCTGAAATCAGTGGAGAGCTAAGAGTGTTGAAAAGTCCTTAAACTAAACTTCAAAAGCAAAAACTGTAAGGAAAAAATGTTGATAGCTTTCGTTACATCAAAATGCACGCTTCTGCTCAATGAGACAGCTAAGATATAGAGGACAGATAGAAATGCAATTGCATGAAACTATAAGGGGTTATTACCTGGCATAAACCAGGAACTCCTAGAAGAATGAACAGATGAAAGGTAGTAATTCAAATAGAGAAATGGGGAAAAGATATGTACAAAATATTTTCGAAATAGGAGATCCTAATTAAGGCTGATAAATTAGGAAATAGAGACATAACATTATTTAGATAAATGTTTGGTTCTCCAGAAGAAATAAAGAGAAAAAGGTTTAAGTGGTTGCCTCGTGAGAGTGTGGCTGAAGGTGGGAACATTTGGAGTAGAAATCCTTCAATATAATTTGATTTTTAAATTTAAAAGAAAAAGAACTAATGTCAAATAGCCTCATCCATATCTTTCAAAAAATTAAAGGAAATATCTCACTTAGAGTCATCTAGTCAGTAGTAATTACACTGAAAATGTTGCATAAGAATAAAAATTTTAAGATATAATTTCAAAAATGATGGCAACATACTATTTACAAAATAGAAGGATTCAAATAGGTACACACAAGTGACAAATAAAAAACAGATCTAATAAATCTTATACAGGAATTAAATATATCATATTTTATAAGACTTTTTAGCAGATTACAAGAACACAAAAATACATTGAACAGAAAAAATTATATTGAAAATGAAATAGATATGAAATACAAATGCGAGAGTGCATAAAAATATAAACCAAGAAATCATTTTTGGGGGGGGGGGGATAGGTAATAAAACAACAGTAATTTATTCTCTCACAGTTCTGAAGGCCAGAGTCCAAAATCAAGATGTTGGCAGGTCTGCACTCCCTCCAGAGGCTCTGGGGTAAGATGACCAGCTTGTGACGGCTGTTGGTAATCCTTGGCTTTCCTTGGCTTGTAGCTACATCTCTCTGATCTCTACCTCTGTCTTCACGTCTTCTCATCTCCCCTGTGTCTCTCTTCTGAAGATACTTATCATTGGACTTAGGTACCCCCCCCCCGCGCCAATTCTCAATACTCCAGAATGATCTCTTCATTTCAAGAACCTTAAATTAGTTACATCTGCAAAGACCCTTTTTCTAAATAAGGTAGCATTCACAGATTCCCGGAATTAGGATGCAGAAGTCTTTTTTTTTTTTAACTAATGAATTTTTAAAATTGAAATTTAGTTGATTTACAATACTGTATTTGTTTCAGGTATACAGCACAGTGATTCGTAAACCAAATAAATCTTCTATGTTTAAAGTACGCTATAGTTTCCAAAGCATTTTCATTTTGAATATGAATTAACATTAACATTAGCTGAACATCACTCCAAACACCTTACTTTGGAGGTAAGTATCAATATATACCTCTTAGATGGATATCTAAGATTCTTAGGATCCTCAGATACATGTAACCAACAGAGAGAGAAGGCACATTGAAAATGTGATTTTGCATAAGAAGCAGTGTGATTTGGTGGATGGGCACATAGTCGCTGGAGCCCAACTACCTGGGTTCTATGTAGATCCTACCTCTTATTGGTTGTGTGATGATGGGCAAGTCACTCCACCTCTCTGTGCCTCAATTTCCTCAACCATAAAATGTGGATGTCAATAATCCCCACCTCACAGGGTTTCCTTGAGGATGAAAAAGTGCTTAGAACACCATCTGGTACATTGTAAGCTTTCAGTTAAGGACCATCGTTTTCCTTGGTCTGATTTCCAACAGACAGAAGGCCAAGGAGGAGCAGAGACAGGTAAGGATAAGGAGAGAAGGAGTCATTGCTGGGTCTGGGCTCTGTACGCTCTTCTGCAATTCTGTCAGATGTTTTAAGCAGAAGTTCATCCATCATTTTTGGAGGTGCTTTACTCCCCCAGGTCCCAGGCAGCTCCCTAAGACTTCCAGGGATCCTGAGAACAGGATGTCTTTTGTCTCTTCTAGAGCCTTCTGTGGGTGGTTGGGGGATGGGTAGCAAACAGTCTAAGGAGAACATTTGCTTTCTTGTCGAGCTTTTACCTGTCTTTCCACCTCGTCCCCTTTTCATTTCATTAGACAGGGAGTTTCACCTTAGCTCATTCTCTTCGTGCTCTGACACCGCACGGCACACATTTGGTTTGAGAATCACCGAGAGGTAGGCAGGACTTGTAAGACTGTGACCATATTACTGATGAGAAAGCCAACTGTCATAAAGTAAAGCTATTTACTCAGGGTTGTACAAGGCTGTAAGGAAGAGCCAACGCCGTGAGTCTGTAACAAGAGCTCATTGCTCTTGTCCTAGAATCTATTCACTCAATGTTTACCGGGTCAATGAGGGTCAGGTTGCACTGATGCAGGGGGCAGAGGGGACAAAGATTAATAAATATAGATCTTCTTTTTAAAAAAAATTTTGTTCTTTGGCTGCACTGTGGAGCATGTGGGATCTTAGTTCCCCGACCAGGGATTGAACCTGTGCCCCCTGCATTGGGAGCGTGGAGTCTTAACCACTGGACCGCCAGGGAAGTCCCTCCCTGTGGATCTTCTAGCATGTTCAGAAGAGGTTTCCATCAGCACAGCTGGTTGGAGCATTTGATCTCATCGGGTAGTTTGTGCCTGAGAGAATTAAGGTCTCCATCAACATGTTTGAAGGCTGTATGGTGCAGATACAACTGTGCCGATTTTAAAATATGATAAGTTGATTCTAACATTCTTCCAGAAGAGAAAAAGTGTGAGAATGTCAAAGAATATTTCGAACAAGAGAAAGATAGGAGACTTGTCCTACCAGATACAAAAACATATTAGAAATCAACAATAGTTGGAAAGTTCTGACATTAGCCAAGGCAAGACAAACGGCTCACCAAGCGGCTATGGATCCATACGAAGAAGTATTTGAGGGAGAAAGGATGGCCTTTTTATAATTGTGGAGTGGGGACACCTTTTTAGCAAGGCAAAATTTCCAGGCCATAATGGAAGAGACTGGCGGACTTGATAGCATAAAAATTTGAAATAGTTGTAGAGAGAAAGATAACAAAGTCAAGAAAAGAAATTTAAAAAAACTTGTCATATAGATACCTGATAAAACTATTTGTTGGTACCTATCCAAAGAAAGACTTTGCAAACTCTTGGACTCAAGATTCCAATTCTAAAACCCACATCGTAGAAGTCCCCACAGAGGCACATATAGTTACATGTTCCAGGATGTTCATTTCAGCATTGTTTGTCGTAGGAAAAAAATAAGAAACTTAAATGTCTACGAAAAGAAAATTAGTCAAATAAATTGTAACACATCCAAACTACAGAATACTCTTCATAAAGTAAAAGGAATGAAGGCCTGGTATAGAAAAATTCCTAGGTTAAGTCAGAACAAGGAACAAGAACAAGGCTGTTGTTCTGCATTTAAAAAAATCTATTTGAATATAGGTATATATGTAAATAGAAACTGGTCCTGGAGGATCTCCAATGAACTGTGAATAAGAGTTACCCCTGGGAAGGGGAGTGGAATGGGTGGAAATAGGATTTTCAAGTTTTATTCTTCATGCCTCCTTATTGTTCGGATGTTTAATTTGAACATGTAATCACTGTGTAATTTTAAAAATGTAAACAACGAGGAAGCAAGGCTCCTCATCCCCGGGGACGAAGAATAAGGACTTTGCACATCCATCTAAGCTGGGGAGTCAGACGAGCCGGGAGGCCACCCAGCCACTAAGGGACAGAAAACAGATGTGGAGGAACCGTGAGCCACGTGCACTCACCAATCCCCTGGTGCTCAGCTCCAAGCAGAGACTGTGGGTCGACTGCACAGGGCAAATGAGGGTTTTCTCTTCACTTGAACAAAAGAAATCAAGAATGTGGAAGAGGCAGATGTGACAGCCATAAAATGATGTATCACCCACAGATCTGAAGCCGTGGAAATGGCAACTCAGCCCTGTTCTAACTCAACTCAGCTCAGCAGCAGCAGTGTTAGGATGCGTAGGTAGAGAGACATCTCTGCTATCCCGGTAGGGCACTCAGGCCTGCCTGCATGGAGGCAGCCTGTTGGGAGGTCTGGCCTCCAGACCTCTACTAGTTCTGAGCTTGTGAGCTGAGAAAGGGCCAAGCTGCAAATACAAGTCTTTCTTACCTGCAAGGAGCTGGGAAACCCGACAACACACACTTTCCCTGCCTCTTTCACTTTCACTGGCATCAGAGCCTAAACACGCTGGGAATTTGAACAGAGGTCTCTCTCTTCAGCTCCAGCCCCCAGGGTGGGTGGGACACTCCGTTTCTCAGCTATCAGCCCCCGTGTGGGAGATGGAGGGGTGGGCTTGGAATTAACCGCCAGGAGATCTGGATTGTCAACAGAACATGCAGGAAGCTGGTTCTAAGCCGTGCATGTGAATTAAGGGGACAGAAATACTCCTTCAGTCTTCAGTATTTGGGGTGGCTTCCATAAAGCAGTTGCAGGAAAAATCACGGACCTGGATGCCATGTAAGTCCTAAGCCCTCCTGGAGTGATTTCCTACTGGATCATGTAAGAGGTAAGAGATCTGCACTCCTGTATCGAGTTCTTTTTGCCAATTTGTCTCAATCACATTATTATCATTAATAATAATAATAACACATATTTTGTACTTACTACACATCAGGTGCAATTTCAAGTATTTCCATGTATCGTCTCACCTACCTAATTCTCACAACGGCTCTGTGGGCTGGGGCACGATTACTCTCATTTCACAGATGGAGAAACTGAGGCACAGTCAGTTTAAGCCACTCTCCAGGTTCACACGGATGGCAGGTGGTGATGCTGGTTCTCCTCTAGATGACCTGACTCCAGGGCTTCCTCTGCACTGTGCATGGAACCCTCGGCAGCCTCCTCAGATGTCACGGGGTCTGTGGACTAAATGAGGGTGAGAGGACAAAGGGGCCCATGGTGACGAGCAGCATGGAGGGTGCCTCCAAGGAAGTTCTTGGAAGCCATTAAGCAGGGGAGGGATGGCGTGGGGCTCAGGGGACAGTCACTCTGAGGATAAGTACCAACAATCGGGGGAATGGAACCCAAGATTTGAAGTTTTCTGGCTTGTGCATTGTCATCAAAATAGGACATTGGTTGGTATGAGGCCGAACAAAGGGGCCTCCACATCCCCTGCGGGAAAGGTGTGTATGGGTAGTTCTTTCTCAGTGACAGGTCTGTCTGGAGACAAGGAGAATTTTCCAACTTGGCCTGGGAAACACTAAGACAGCAGGAGGATTTAAGATAATTCAAATATAGTCCTTCAGCCCAACTCTCTATTTCACAGAAAGAACTTGTTCAGTGAGGAGTAGGGTCTTGTCCAAGGACTCATGGCTATTGAGTAAATGAGCTACGACCAGACCCTGTTCTGTTTTCGAATTTGCCTTGGGCTGCCTCCTGTTCTGTTCTGGCATACTGTCCTCTGTGCTGACGCCTGCCACCCCCTCCAAGTCATAGACTTCCAAATGTTCATCATGGACAACACAGATAAGAAAGTATTTGATGTAATGACTGGAAGAAAGTCAGTTCATTAGTAGCTATGTTCATTATCAGAGATTCGTACTTGATTCAACGGTTTCTAGTATATTCAGAGAGTTGTGCACTCATCACCACAATCCGGTTTTAGAACACCTCCTGGAAAGGTCCCTGGTGCTGACAGTCTTCATCAGTCAATCTCATTCTCACCCCCAGCCGCAGGCAACCACTAACTTATCTTCTTTTTAGATTGGCTTTCTCTGGACATTGAATATACATGGAATCACATAATTTCGTGGTTGTTTTCATCTGGTTTCTTCACTTACCAAAATTCCATTGTATGAATATACCACTTTTTGTTTACTCATTCATCAGTTGGCAGACATTTGACTATCATGAATAATCCTGCTATGACTAGGGCTTCCCTGGTTGCACAGTGGTTAAGAATCTGCCTGCCAATGCAGGGGACACGGGTTCGAGCCCTGGTCGGGGAAGATCACACATGCCGCGGAGCAACTAAGACCATGCGCCACAACTGCTGAACCTGTGCTCTAGAGCCCGCGAGCCACAACTACTGAGCCCACGTGTTACAACTACTGAAGCCCGTGCGCCTAGAGCCCGTGCTCCACAAGAGAAGCCACTGCAATGAGAAGCCTGTGCACTGCAATGAAGAGTAGCCCCCGCTCGCCGCAACTGGAGAAAGCCCGCGCGCAGCAACAAAGACCCAATGCAGCCAAAAATAAATAAATAAAATAAATTTAAAAAAAAATCCTGCTATGAATACTTGTGTACAATTTTTTGCACAAACGTTTGTTATTATTTCTCTTGGAAGTGGATTTGCTGGCCCACATGACAAATTTGTATTAACTTAAGAAACTGCCAAACTTTTCCAAAGTAGTTGTACCATTTTACCTTTCCACCAACAATGTAGTTTCCAATTTTTTCCATATCTTGCCAATATTTGGTGTTATCTTTTTGATTATAGTCATTCTAGTGTGTAATAGTATCTCTTTGTAGTTTTAACTTGCATTTCTCTGATGACTAATGAGGTCGAATACGTTTTCATGAGTTTAGATATTTGAATGTCTCTCTTGATGCAATGTCAAGTCTTTCACCATTTTAAAATTATGCTTTTGGATTTCTTATTTTGGGGTTGTGTTCTTTATACTTATGGATACACATCTTTTATTATATATGATTGGCAAATATTTTCTCACAGTCTGTGACTTGTCTTCATTTCTTTCAAGCTGTCTTTTGAAGAACAAATTAAACAATGAGTTAATGAAGCTTAATTTACCAATTTTTCCTTTTATGGCTTACGCTTTTGGTATTGTATCTATGTTTGCCTAACCAGAGATTTAAAATATCTCCTCCTGTGCTTTCTCTTAGACGTTTTGTAGTTTTAAGCTTTATATTTAGGCCTGTGGTCCACGTGTCCTAACCTGACTCAAAGCCCCACTTTTCCTGAGCTAGAGCCTCCTGTGGACAACAGAAAGGGAGCCATTGTGGGTGGCTTCTTTCTCCCCTGGGGGCAACTGTTGAGTGGAAACCAGCTCAAAAGGTTTCCATGCTGCTCACCCAGCCACTGCCTTTCTAAACAGAGGTCCGTTGATAGAGCACTTCAGAACCCTCTCTCTCTGTTTCTAAAACAGCAATTTGTAACCTGCTTGAGGTTTGAGATGACTGTTGTTTCTCAACATCTTGCTTGCTTCATACAAATTTACTGCTTCCAGTAGATATTTTCTGTGGTGTATATTACCAGATTGTGGTCACTGTATAGCTTTAATATAAAGACTCTATTTTTGGTTCGTGTTGATGTGTTTCAAGGATTGAAGTTAAATAATGTGTGAGCATTAAATAATGTTAATAAAGTTAAATAATGTCCACCATCTTTTCCAGGAACGTCCAATCATTTTTTAAATGTAGCAATAAACAACTAGATTATTGCAATTTTGACTTACAGAGTATTATAAAAGTAGCTGAAAAGTTACAATCCTAATCTGTTTATAAAAATAATAGGTCTGGTATTTTTGTAGTCATAAGCGGCCAAGGGTTAAATCAGTAGGAACCAAGGAAATTTCAGATACTGTACATTGAAGAAAGGCACTAAGAAATTAAATTAATATTTTCCAAAAACCCCCAAGACACAAACACACACACACACACACACACACACAGAGAATACTACCCTAGGTCTGCAGAATTTAAAATCAAAAGACTATTCTGTTGAATAGATTACATATGCAAAAGACTGATTATCAGGAATGTAGGTTTATTTCATTAAAAAACAAAACAAAACAAAACAGATTCATCCCCCAAAGAGTACTGTATCCTTTAAAGCAGCAGCAATCACAAGGCACATATGTACAAAATACCTCAAGCAAAATAGAAACTAAACATTAAAAAAATATGTTATTTAAAAAGATGTTGAAGACCATTTGTTAATATGAACATATATTATAAAATGACATTTTTAATATAATTTTATTCCTTTCCCTTTAATAAGAGATGGAGTAATAGTGTAATATTTATGTACTACCTTGTGGCACATATCACAAACATTTACACCACCCAACTTGGTTTGCTAAAGAAAAAACAGATAGCTAAAGCACAGCTTAAAAATTTTAATTTTAGTGCTTTCACATCTTTTTTAGATATTTGGAATTCATAAGCTGAAAAGAAATAAAGGTCTCATTTTCTTTAGCTTAGAAAAAAAGCTTGTAGTTATACGTCCCTATACAAAAAAGAATACATTCTAGATATTCTAAAGTATCAAGGACATGGTTTCTATTTTGGGATCATCACAATAATCCTCTTCTGAAAAGATTAGAAGTCAACGCATAACGAATGTAAAGGTCAATTATACTAAAATAAAATAGTATTTGATTTAAAATATTGCTCACTTAGGAAGTATAATGACTATTCTCTGGTTAGGGATGCTAAGATTCACTGTTAGAAATGGTGCAACATCAGTATTTAGCGTATATAAAAATTCTAGGATTCAAATATATTATAATGAAAAATTTGTAATAATCACACATAAAGTATTCCTTTATATATTAGCCAATATATACATTGAGCTTCACATGACGAAGACTGAAAAAGATGTGTTTGAATTAGATCTTCAATACATTTTGTATCATATATGCTGAAGTGCCTCTAAGCCTTAACGTTGCAGACAATTTTCTATGAGATATTAAGGAGTGCTCACAATCTTTATCATTAGAAGGGAAAGAAGATACACTGAAGCTCCATTTTTAAACAATGACAACAAAAAAAAGAATATAAAATACTAGTATTAATAAAACGTTTAAATAGTACTAAATAGCACAATTTAAATATCAGTTATATGCTGTCATTAGTTTTTCTCTTAAGAAAATCAGTTCTTGGGCTTTTGGATTTGTTTTCTTTTAAGTACCCAGCATCCTTCTCGTGGTCATACACTGAGTCGATACCCACACCATCTAGTGACGCCCCATCTGGTACCCGCAGGCCCCCTGTGGCTCACTGTGCAGTGACTCAGGCCTGTCTGCGTGTTGCGTGGTGAGAGGACACCAGGCCCCAGACTAAAGCAGCACGGTCTGGGCCACCTTGCTGATTGTGGTCGCAGCTTTCTCCAGTTCCTCTTCTGTTTGTTCCACTGTGACCACAATCCTAATGCTGAGAAATAATAAGGGACACAAAAGATAGTCAAATGAGAGTCTATACCAAGGGTCAGCCTGCCACCTGTTTTCGTGAATGAAGCTCTTCTACTGGAACATGGCCTACTGTCCCTAGCCACTTTCTCACTGCCCCGGTAGGGCTGCGTAGTTGTGGCAGGGACCTGTGTCCTGCAAGCTGGAAGCACTTTACTACCTGCTATTGACAGGAGTTTGCCGTTCCCTGCCTGCACTAGTAGCGATCTAGTCCAGGTAACCTTGCAGTAGGGCTCTGCCCAGGCCGGCAGGGAACTCTGTCCTTTAAATCTACCACTGCAAGCAGTATCAGGCCCAAAGCAGGAAGTCAACGTTTCCCATATTAATGAGCGTGTGGTTGTTCACAAGCGTAATTCAGTAAGTCATACAGAAGTCCTACAATACTTTGATGCGGGGCAGAAATTTTCAAGTTTTCAGGAAACTGAAGACAAGAAATATCAGCCTGACAGGGCACTTCTACCCGGGTCCCTCTCACTCCCCTCTGCAAACATCTGCATCAGCCACTGGACACATACACACTGAGTTGGGCTGTGCCCAGAGTCCTGAGGGCACGAGGGTGGCCCCCGTCCTCATGAAACACAGGATCACAACTTTGGATGGTGTAATTGGAACGGAGAGAGCAGGATCTTTAGGGTGCTTTCGAGCTGCTGCCAGAACAGCCTTCCCGAACCCAGCCCAGGGCCCCACGCCTGCACAGCGCTGACTCTGAGTGCTCTCTGGGTCTCTCCCAGACTCCTCCAGGCTCCCTCTCCATCAAACCCGTGCTCTGGGCTCCCCAGATGCACCTGTAGGTCTCCACACCACTGCAGACCCTGCTGGAAGGCCCGATGCCCACCCCAGCTTGTTTGATACGCTTGATTCTGCAGGCTCGGCTTAAGCGTCTCCTGCTCTAGGAAGCCTCAGTCCCTCCCAGGCCAGAACTAACCATCTAACCATGCCCTCCTCCTCTGTGACCTCCCTGACCTGTGTCATGACCCTGAAACCCTCAAGCTCTGGGTGTCTACCTTCTTGGACTACACTGTTTAAGTGCTTAGGGGACAGAATCAGGTGTTGAATGAACGCCAATTTTAAATCATGAGTCGAGGTGCCTCCCCACTGAGGGCCGCTTGAACCTCTGTAGAGGTTTTCCCCACTGTCACTTTGCTTTTCCTTGGGTGCTTAATACGTGTTTGTCAGATGAAGTACCACACAGCACTTGGGCCAGAGGTGGGATGAGCAGCGCCCCCCAGACTGTGCCACCCCCCCCCCCCCGTAAGGACTATCCTGGTGGTGGAAACAGCTGGCCCAGCACACGCTACCGCAGCACAGTGGCAGGTCGTCGCCAATGCGAACCTGGGCTGTCCCAGGTCGTTCTTGGGATCGCAGATGTTTCATTAAGTTAATTACAGAGTCCTGAGGGGATTTTCAATTAAAATGGGAAAACATCTCGTTTAAGAACAGAAACAGGTGATGTTCTATCTTTTAACAATACACATTCTTCCTTATCCTGTGACAGTCTTTCAAAAAATTTCAAAACATAATACATTTCATACAAAGTTTAAAGTAGAAAACAATGACTCAGGTCATAATTTTAAGTCTACCAACCTCGGAGGAGGGAGATACTTCTCTTCTTTCTCCAGGTAGCGTGCCAGAGTTAACGCGATGCCTCTGTCCATGCACTGTATGAGGAAAAGGAATACATTTGCAGCCTGGACTGCAGACACTGGTCATTAAAACAGGAAGGTGCACTGAAATGCTCCTCTCAAGAGTAGTTTTAATTCACCTTTCCAACTATAACTGCTAAAAGACAAAACAAAACACCACAGAATCATCTTATCATCTTGAGAGCACTGCTCTACAGGACTTCCTGCAATGATGGAGGTGTCCATCCTGTGCTGTCCACGACGGCAGCCAGGGGCCCACGTGGCTCTCGGGCACTTGGAGATATGGCTAGTGCAACTGTAACACTGAACTTTGAATCTGACTTAATTTAAACAGCCATAGGTAACGAGTGATTACCACTTTAGGCAAAGCAGAGTTAGGACAAGGGGAAACAGGACCAACAAAGCCCCGGAGGCTAACCAAGAGCTGGACTTAATAACGCCAGCAGAATCATTTCAGAGAGGAATTGCTCACACGTCAAATATCAACAACACCTCTGATTCCCATGTGCTACACTTGGACACAGTGCTACCAAGCACAGAAGAGTCTGGTGTCACATTCTGCACAGCTTTCCAATACATCAGCTACCTGCCAACATTTTTTTTTAAATTAAATAATTACTATCAAAATAAAGCATAAAGTCAGACGAGGGTAATGGTTTATAAGGGTTTCTTCCTTGGGGTGATGAAATGTTTTGAAATCAGATAGTGATGGCTGCACAACCCTGTGAGGATACTAAAAACCACTCAACAGTATACTTTAAAGAGTGAATTTTATGGAACGTGAATCGTATTTTTAAACAAACAAACAAACGAACAACCAGCTAGAGCAAGGGGTGCTGTAAAGGAAAGAACAATCACTGCCAGCGTGTGGCAGTGCAGGTATTTGCCTGAAGAGGGGCCATTCTGTAAGCTGTGAGGCAAGGTTTTCCTCTGCTAGGAAAAGATGGAAAACAACGGCAGGCAATGTCTTTTGCTGATTCTACATTCTGGAAGTGTACTTGGAAAAGTTAACTCCTTCTGCAAACATCTGGACTGGCTCCGTTTCTAGTCCTGTCTAATTAAGAAACAGTATAAACCATAGCTCAGTTTGTAAAAACTGTTTTATCAAGCAAGTCAACAAAAATTTGGCAGAACTGCTCAGTTCTGCAAACCTTAAACAAGAACTACGGTGTCACGATCCTTTTTTCTCTTTCAAATATTGAAAAGAAAAAGCAAAGAGGAACAGGACAAAAGACTTATTAAGATGGAAGCTGCAATGATGCAAAGAAACTCTAAGAGTTTTCCTCCTCCTTCCTACAAATGCAGTTTCCAGATAGTATTCTGTTCCCTTCCCCAGAGCCTGTTCTCTCCTCATTCAACTCTCAAGGTGATTTCCTGAAGACAGCCAATATCCAGTGGGAGCCCACAGATGTAATTTTGGGATCTGTGAATTGTCCAGACTCACTTTTTCTTTTTGTTATGAGGATAACCTATGTAAGAGAAGTATCGAGTCACTTGATTCACATGCCCTTTCTGAGTCTCCCTCTGGAACAGAGCAGCAGTAAGACCTTAGCTGTTGCTACCCAGTGAGAAAAGAACTGAGGTGGATCTGACTGGAACTGACACCCTGGCACCTAGAGAAGGCCCACGTCCCGTGACACAAAGTGTGTAGAGAAGCACCCTGAGGGGGTTCGAGGGGAGGCTCTGGGATAATAACGGCGTCACCACAGACTCCAACACAGGACATGCAGCTTCACAAGGCTGCTCTGGCGGCGGTCAGCATCAGTCACACCACCCGGCAACTCAGTTAGAAAACAAACTCAGCTGTCACATGAAGGTAATGTCATAATTTGACTCTTAACTAGGCTTGTCTGTTCTGCTTATGTTTAATTTCTAAATTTGTTTTGGTATTACATTTGTACAGGAGCTCTAATTAAAAGGATGCTGTACTTCCTTTTATAGCTTATACATTTAAGTAATATGACAATAAAAACACCGAGGCAGTAAAAAAGGTCTGTGGGATGCTTTTCCCCTTTAAAGAGTTTTTTTTCAAGTCTGCAGAGCTGCACCTGAGGAGACATCTGTGACCTTTCCTCACTCAGCAAGGCAAGAGCCACTCCAGCCTGTTCATTCACAATCTGACACGTTTCCTTAATTAGGAATCTCATATTCTGGGTTTGGTTTTATTTTGTTTTTTTAGGACAACTGATTCTGGAAGGCCACAAGTTGCAAGAAGCTCTCCACGAATCAATGATCCACAAGTTGCAAGAAGCTCTCCATGAATCAATGACTGCAGGTACTGTGGTTCACACATCGTCGGGTACAGGTCAGCTGAAGCCAGCGGTGAAGCCAGAGGCTGGCTTAGCACCACAGTCTCCACACTGAGCAGCCACGTGACTGCCTGCTGTGCCACAGCCGGGCAGGGGCACACGGCAGACTTGACCAGCACCACTACCCTGACGCCTGGCAGCACGGACTCGGGGAAGGAGCCTCTGAAAGGAACCGTCAGGACAAGCAGGACAGGGAAGCAGGGTGAAGCCTGTCTTCATTCTCAAATACGTACGCCATGTATTTCAGATTCAAGTACAAGGCAGCACCACCCTCGGTGCTCAGTGCTGCAGGGCCACTTGACCGTTCTTCAGAAGGAGGAAAGTGAGGAGAGAGGACTTGGGTGAACGCAGCTCTACTGAACAGTAAAGGCCAAGGGATCTTCCCTAGTGATGCGTTTCTTAGTTAATAACTAAGGTACACTTAGTAGTAAGACTTTCAGAAGTCAGACATTTAAATCAAGCTCCCAAGTTAGGCATGGTAAAGAAGTGGCTCGTCTTCCTTCCTTTTTGCTTACAAGATTATTTCGACCTGTTTCTGAGCTATGCTGGGTGTTCAGCCCCAGACAGTCAGCTGTCCGGTGTTGTGCGCCATCACCATACAGAATGCCATCCCCACCTACATGTGCGAAAGCCTGGCTTTGTAAATAGGAAGCAACTGGGTTTTCTGGAAGACTAATTATTCAGAGTGGAAGCAAAGCGTATTTTAATACAATGTGGCAAAGAACACAACTTCAATGTGAGCTGAAAATTGACCCAATGGAATAACCTGCAGCCTGTCAGTAGAGACGTGCTACAGACTCCACTGGGCAGGGACAGACGTCAGGAAGGCTGGGCATCAGAACAATTCCATGTCACCAGAGGGATAACCACAACTTCTGTTGTACCCAATCTCTTAGGGCAAAGAGAGCATTCTTAAAAATGACCCTAGGGGCTTCCCTGGTGGCGCAGTGGTTGAGAGTCTGCCTGCTAATGCAGGGGACACGGGTTCGAGCCCTGGCCTGGGAGGATCCCACATGCCGCGGAGCGGCTGGGCCCGTGAGCCACAACTGCTGAGCCTGCGCGTTTGGAGCCTGTGCTCCGCAACGAGAGAGGCCCGCGCATCGCGATGAAGAGTGGCCCCCGCTTGCCACAACTGGAGAAAGCCCTCGCACAGAAACGAAGACGCAACATAGCCAAAATCAATCAATCAATCAATCAATCAAACATACGCATCTGATTCAAGATCCTCATTACAAAAAAAAAAAAAAAAGAAAAAAAAAAAAATGACCTTAAAAATTCCTTGGGTTCAGGGTAGAAGGGTATGAAGAGATTCGCCCGAATAACTGGATACTCACTTGAGTTACTATTTCCTGAAGTAGTTTAACGTCTCTTTCTCGACACCCAGTGCTCTCTTCCAGCTGGAGGTGAAATGCTGGAGAAATGGACTCACCCACCACTTTTAATCCAGAAATGCTGAGGAAGGGAAACACACACACAAGCATAAATCCTCTTCCGAGCTCAGATTTCTCACATATAAATAATTTTACAAAGTCTGCATTAATGAATGTGACAGAAACTTGGGACTTCCATGGGAAACATCATGTGGTGGGATTCCAGATCTGACAAAGGGAGGTAAAAACGCACGCTCTGGGCAGTGCTTCCTAGTCTAGGACACCCTGCAGCACGGCGGGGAAGAGGATTCCCGGTCCCGCAGGACCCTCCGGCTCACATTTCACAGAGAACACGTGCGTCATCCCCAGCCTCCCACCAGACGGTCTACATGCCTCACCCACCTTGGCTGGGGCCACCCCCTCCTCAAGGGGCCCCTTGCAGGCCCACTCAGCCCTGGGCCTCTGCCCTGTCGCTTCCTCTCCTCACCTGCTCTCTCCTGTTCTTGCACGGCTAGCGCCAGACACGCCCGGTCCCAGGTCCAGGGTCACTCCTCTGAGGGCCTCCCTCATCACCCACTTTAGGGAAGTGTCTGCACCATCATTTTCTATTACTTCTGTTTCCTCCATGGATAACATATTATAATTGTTAATGCTGCTTCCTTATTTGCTAAATCTTTAGTTTGTATCTTGTCTTTTATAAACTTCAGGGATGATGTCTGACACTAAAATTTTATATTTTGGTCACCAACAATATATTTAGGTTGTAAAGCTGTCTTCTTGTGTACATGTTTAATTTTAAATTTTTCTTGAATTACGATGATTTTCTTCTCTCTTAGGATTAACAGCACAGAAATCTGCTGTTTCTCAGGAAGGAAGAGAGATTTCTTTAGGGGTGAAAGCCTGTATTTTCAAATGATTATTGCAGTGTTATGAGAACTGTAGGCCATATAATTTAGCCAGGTATGGTTTGATTTCTGACCTATCTCCTAGGACAAAAATAGTGATACATGTCTATTTGAAATTGGGCTAAACATTTTAAATGGCTTTCATTTAGTCTGCTTTACCTGGAAAGATCTGCTTTTCCCTTAGAATGAAATGAGCACAAAAAGCACTTGTTAGCATACTCAATTCTTCAAATATGTTTAGGACTCAACAAGCTTTTACTGAATGACTACCTGTGCCGAGTATCACATGAAGTGAGGAAGCTAAGCTCACCTGCCTTTCACACCACCCTTGAACATCATTAATTTGTGTCTACTTTCTTTAAATATAATGCATCACACTAGGATCTCTCAATAAATCAGATTTGAATCATGGAATCTCAGACTCTAGGGCTTCTGGAATATGGGGAAACCTTATAGATCAGTTGTTTTACTACTGTAGAAACTAAGAAATATGCTTTCAAAACCCATTTCCTAGGTGAATTCTGAATGTGTTAAACTTGTACACAAAGAAGTATTAATTGTTTTAGGTCATGTACTCTCAGGGAGAACTTAAAAAATTACTTTTCAAATTGCATTTCACATGAATTAAATGGCCTGGATTTTCCCTGATACAAACAAGGCACCTACAAACCCAACTGAGCTTACTATTCGATCAAATGGGCTCATCTCACATGTTAGGTGGAGCAAGTTGGTGAGAGAAGGAATGAAACAAAATGCTCTCTTTCTGGCTGCCTGGATGCTGAATGTCGCATTAAAGTTTAACTAAAACCAAACAGACAGAGAATTATAACTTGAGTTCAGAAAGTTAGAAGCTGTATTTCAGAGCCTGTTATACTTAAAAAAATTTTTCTGGAGAGCACATTATTTACCATATTACTTTACCCATTTTACCAAATGGAAATACTAAACACTAGTCTAGGTCCTAGGGATAGAACAATCAACAATTCAGACATGGTCTCCATCATGTGCTTAGTGTGGGGAAAGCGCTGGACATGAATAATTATCTGTTAGAATTTAGGGGCTTTTCAAGATTCCAGCAAGGACCCAAAGTAGCATAGGCCGCTGACTTCCTCTCCCAAATGCAACCTCAGAGATGAGAGAAGCAAATCACTGATTAGAGGAGACCAAAAAAAATTACTTAGAACTGAACACTGAAAATACTTACTGCTTTGAAATGTTTATCTTTAAGCTATTTATTGGAAAATAATAACACCAATAACCTAAATGTAAAAAGCTAAAAAAGAGTAAAAAAACACAATTCAATGAAACAAGGAAGCAGAAAAATAAGGGAAAAAAATCAATCAAAGAAAACAAAATATGAGTAAAAAACAAAACCAAACTTAAAAAAACGTGCTGGGCAAAATCCTGGAAAGATTATCGTAAGAATGAAAACGACAGAAACAGAAAATAAAAAGGGGAAATAATACAGACACAAGAGAGAGAATCACAGACTACACCCAGCCCAAAGGCCCCAAGTCTAGAGAGTCTTACAGAGGAGTCCTGCTCAACTTTGAAGAAACAAATAATCAAGCCTGGTCTTATACAATGGCTTCATAATGCAGGGAAGTGGAAAAACTGCTCAATACTTTATTGAGGCTACCACAACATTGATTTCTAGGTTATGTTAGGTTGTTGTAACAAAAGATTATAGGCTCATTTAAATTATAAATATGGATATAAAAATTCAAAATCCTAACTAACAGTGCAGAAAAATATACTGTAATCAAGGAGGGGTTTACTCAGGAATGCAAGGATGTTTTAACATCAGAAAATACAGTCATCCCTCGGTAGTCACAGGAACACTCTGAGTAAAGTGCAGGAGCAGAGGTGGGTTTCAGTAGTTTCAAGTGTACATGAGAGGTGAGGATGTGGAGAGGGCATAAACAACTCTGGAAAAAGACTGGCTACAAAGAGAAGCAGAGCAATGGGCTAGTTGCTAGAGGGGAGTATGGGGTCACGGGAAAGAAGAATTTAAGACAAGATAGGGCAGAGTGTACTTGAATGCTAATCAAATGACTCAGGAAAGGGGAGAGACTGAAGAGAAAGGAGAGGACACAACCAAAGGCACTCGGTCCTTAAGAAAGGAGAGCTGTGATGGATGGAGGAACGTTTCTTTGGCTATAACACGAGGGAAGACTGGTTCGGATACCCGCAGGTGTACAGGTTTGTGAGGGAAAATGAGGGAGTTCCCAAGTGACAGCATGAGGCAAGGCTGTCAGCTAAAAGCGGGTGGAGTGAGACAGAGGGTTAGGGATTTTGGAGAGAAGAAAAAGTGAGAGAGAGCTGGGAAAAGTAGAGGACTGGACTTAAAAAATAAACACATTAACACTCATAGAATAAAGGGCACCTGAGGTAGGTGTTCATGAATTGACAGTGACTCCAATGTGCTAGGCTGAGCTGGTTTATTAAGATTTCATAAGCTAATGTAACTGGAAACAATAATATCTCTCTACCACAAATCATGCAAGAACTTTTGTTAGGATCATAAGTCAGACCCAGACTTCAATTATTTCTCCCCCTACTTTATCTGGAACATCTGTGACCCGCTTATTTATTAACTGTCCTTTTTAGAAAAGTTTCTAGTTTCCATATCTGGCAATAGGGATAGGACTTCCACGACTGAGAAGGCAGGTTTCAACTTGGAAAGGCAAAAAGAAACCACAGGCAAGGTGAGATCATTTTCTGTAAGATAAGAAATCTGCCTGAAGATGTCACTAGCCTCAATGTTTTTCTCAATTCTAGAGGAATCTTAAAGAACTACTCTTGTGTAGTTAAGACAAAAGTAGACAGAACACTCGTAAGGTTCACTTTGATTTCACTTGTTTCTTTTTCTTGAAGTAACTTAAAAAAATGAGTAATTTTCTAAAAAGCAGCATGGACAGTATGAACCCACTGTCATCTAATTACATCCTTTTACCCGTACAGATGTGTGGGAATTCTCCAGTGTTTATGCTGGTTATTTCTGGTGGCAGCATGTTGTTATTTCTTTTCATCTTTGTTATCTTCTGTACTACTGTAATATTTTGCCAATGAGCTTGTATCATTTTTAGAAAAACAAAGTTATGATTTTTTAAAACAATGACAAAATGGATGCTCTGGTTTCACACACAGAGACAAATTTGAATGAATTGTGTTTTTGGTTTCTTAGTTGCGATTTAGACAAACTGACTCAAGCCTATTAAATGCACTGAAAACCAAAGAGGTGACACTCAAAATTTTTCACAAGTTGTTTAAATGTTGTGCAGATAAACTTTTGAGTTGGTTGAAAATATATAAAACTCACCCTTGTAAAGCTTTATGAATTCGTTTGCACTTTTCCTTCAACACTGCAAAAATACCTGAAGGAAACAAATACATTTGATAGTACACTTGGAAGACTGGATATACTAATCTAAAAATGTTTTTCAAGATCCACTTCATCAATTTAAAATGCAGCAAATCCTTCTGCCCACTAATAACACACAAATAGACAGCCAGTAACTCCTCTGAAGGTCCCCAACTTTCATCTGTGGCATATACTAGCTGGCACCTGCTCACCCAACTTTCAGCACAATCTGGGATGAAGTTTTCCACAACAAAACAATGGCTCTGTTCTTATTAAGATACTATAAATTATCTGGCCAAGAACAAAAGGGTACAAATATATTAAATGTTTCTGGACCCTAAACAATTTGGGAAAAAAATAGACACTGCAGTCATGTTTATGATCTCTTCTTG